>NC_060141.1:329002733-329306009 GCF_021461385.2 Schistocerca piceifrons
GCCTTTCAAAATAAAACATTAAAAACACTTGCAGTGGCGCTGACACACTAAAAGATAAAGCTAAGCTATAACTATTTCCATTTTGAGTGTGTGACAACAGACGAGTCACTTTTGTGTCACTTAATGTCGTAGATACCCGCGAAAGAGAGGGAGGGGGGGGGGGGGAGCAGAATGGTTTACATGCCCCCTTCTGGAATCTGGGTATAGCCTCTTTATTCATTACAGGATTCTCTCGAATTTTTAGCTGTCATTGCCTGCGACTACACTAAATTGCAGATTTAATATTGGCGACCGCGGCAACAATACCACAGCTTTGGCAATCACTGTATGCCTCGGGTTTTCTTATTTGTCACCCTTTTCATAGCTAACTATGGCGATTCCTTAATATGACTGACGTTTCGGCGCTGATCTGGAGTAAAGGTGGCTACAAACTTTTACAGAATCGTACCGAAGTCTATGTTTTTCTGTTGCCTCCTCGTTCAGCCGTTATTGAGCTGCAGGAAGAAGCCAGTCTAGCACCATGGCGCATGGATTCCATCACCGTATTCTAAGACGTAAACATGGGAGCAGTATACGTCGCAGTCACCCTCCCCAATCTCCATAAGGACGCCGTTCCCTTTGTTGCACACAATAGTAGTTTACCATTAGTCTGTGGAGAAAGAAAGCTGGTGGCTTGCAGGTTTTGCATTCAGTCATACTCGTCAGAGATACTGCAGTTCACTCGAAAGAACACAATCGTGTTTTAATGTACGTGTGTGCCCCTATACGTAATCCCAGACACATTAGTCAAAAAAAGAAAATACCATTCTCTGTATTGGAAGAGAGGGAGGACGGTGTGGAAATGCAAGGTGGAAAAAATGTACTCTCCAGGACAGGGACCTTCTCAGAGCGTATGGGAGTAACATAGCGCCACATGCAGTTCCAGAGCTACGAGTCCTGCGCCGCAGTTGGCGTGCTGCACAATAATGTGGCAGATAGGAGATTTACGACGATTATGTTGGTGCAACCCTAGGTTGCTAAAAGTTGATTCTATTGGCCAATTTCAGGGTGGTTTTCAGAGGTTTCCTACTTTCATCTGATCGATTTAATTCTACTGTCCAGTTTGAGGGTAGTTTTGGAAGATTTCCTACATTCAGATGGTTTTACATTGGTCTTGAGCTACACTTTATCTAAACATCTCAATAAAATGTAGCTTTCGAAACACATTTTGGTCAACTTTAAGTATGACAGTCGACACTAAAAAAATCATGAAAGTAATGCACTAAAACCATAAACGTAAGCAGATACGAATTTTTATAGGCAAACAAGCTGTGGTACATGTCATCATATTTCAATAAGCCGTTTCTAAAGTTTATTGCCTGTTTCTTCACTTCGGCGGCCATGTTAAAGGGGCATTTTTCTTGATTACAGCAAGATTTTCTCAGTCAGTCTGACTTTTCTTTCCTAGTTTTGATTTTTCATTTTCTGTTTCAACATAGCTCCGTAAGAATGTGAATAAATTATTTATTTGTCTAAATTTTCTAGTTTTATTTCATAACTCACTGCATTCTCTAGAGAGAGAAACAGAGCAGGCTAGGTAAAATGGGCTAAAAGAAGAGTATGCCTCAATTGAAGAACTGGAGAGGAGGGGATGATATGATTTACTGTACAACAGAGTAAACAGGAGAAGTATTACTATGGAAATTCTCAATAAAGACGAAGACCTCCTACAAAGTGGGAAGACTGTTTAATAGTGCTAAGTTACACAGGTCACAAACCAACAAATTTGGAACTTGAATCTGTGAATAGGTCCCGAGTTCGAGTCTCGGTCGGGCACACAGTTTTAATCTGCCAGGAAGTTTCATCATTTAAGACTGATTATGCCTTTCAGCGTTCAGTCTGGAGCATAGCCCCCCTTATACAGTTCCTCCATGATCCCCTATTCAGTGCTAACATTGGTGCCTCTTCTGATGTTAAACCTATTACTTCAAAATCATTCTTAACCGAATCCAGGTACCTTCTCCTCGGCCTGCCCCGACTCCTCCTACCCTCTACTGCTGAATCCATGAGTCTCTTGGGTAACCTTGCTTCTCCCATGCGTGTAACATGACCCCACCATCTAAGCCTGTTAGCCCTGACTGCTACATCTATAGAGTTCAATCCCAGTTTTTCTCTGATTTCCTCATTGTGGACACCCTCCTGCCATTGTTCCCATCTACTAGTACCTGCAATCATCCTAGCTACTTTCATATCCGTAACCTCAACCTTGTTGATAAGGTAACCTGAATCCACCCAGCTTTCGCTCCCATACAACAAAGTTGGTCGAAAGATCGAACGGTGCACAGATAACTTAGTCTTGGTACTGACTTCCTTCTTGCAGAAGAGAGTAGATCGTAGCTGAGCGCTCACTGCATTAGCTTTGCTACACCTCGCTTCCAGTTCTTTCACTATGTTGCCATCCTGTGAGAATATGCATCCTAAGTACTTGAAACCGTCCACCTGTTCTAACTTTGTTCCTCCTATTTGGCACTCAATCCGTTTATATTTCTTTCCCACTGACATTACTTTCGTTTTGGAGATGCTAATCTTCATACCATAGTCCTTACATTTCTGATCTAGCTCTGAAATATTACTTTGCAAACTTTCAATCGAATCTGCCATCACAACTAAGTCATCCGCATATGCAAGACTGCTTATTTTGTGTTCACATATCTTAATCTCACCCAGCCAGTCTATTGTTTTCAACATATGATCCATAAATAATATGAACAACAGTGGAGACAGGTTGCAGCCTTGTCTTACCCCTGAAACTACTCTGAACCATGAACTCAATTTACCGTCAACTCTAACTGCTGCCTGACTATCCATGTAAAGACCTTTAATTGCTTAATCTATCTATAAAGGAGGCAAGTTACAAAACCCTCGATCGAACGATACTTGAATATTGCTCGTCAGCCTGGGATCCGTACGAGATAGGATTGACAGAGAAAAAGAGAAGATCCGAAAACTAGCAGGGCGTTTCGT
This sequence comes from Schistocerca piceifrons, assembly GCF_021461385.2. NCBI lineage: Eukaryota > Metazoa > Arthropoda > Insecta > Orthoptera > Acrididae > Schistocerca > Schistocerca piceifrons. The sequence continues at coordinate 329,005,737 of NC_060141.1, forward strand.
TACAGATTCATTTAGTAAGTGTGACGGAGATGTTCCACCAACTCCAATGACAGGCCTTGCAAGAGAGGCGTTCTGTATGACAGTGTGCGTTAGTGCTATTCCGACAGCGAACGTTCCTAGACGAGTCAACCAATATATTGCTTCCTCCCACGCTTATCTCGTGAAGAGACTATGTAGCTAAAATCAGAGAGAGTCGATCTCACACGGAGGCTTGCCAACACTCATGCAAACTTCTCAGTGATGCCCAACACATCTCTTGTAGCCTCTATCGTTGGTGTTCGATTAACATATAGGTGATACTCTCGCGCTTTCTGTGTGAACCTGTGTCGAAACATGTTACCACTGTTTGGAACATCTTACCGTGTGTGACGACTGCCAGAAACAGTATACTGGGCAGAGATTTGGAACGTTTGAAACTAATTTTAGTGAGCGCAGTTGTTATACAAAACATGAGTGTACGAGGCACACATATGTCAACATACAACTACATAACTTCGGCCATAGACATAAACACAGAGTTCCCCCGCAAAGCCAACAAAGGATAGTATCTAGATGTGGTGCAAGAGATATAATGTATTGTGCGGAAAAGAGACAATTTTTCGAATGAGCAAAACAAGTTTTCTTATAGTGCCTGTTTCAATATAATGGATGAGGTTTCTTGTTAAATCTAGAATTCCCGGCGTCTTTCTGGTTTCATAGTTGTGAATATTCCTGTTTGTCACGTGGTATGCGCGACCGACTGGCTAAGCGTGTACAGCAAAAACAGTAACAGAAAGCAGTGCCACGCTCCACGCTCAGCCCGCTGCAGTTAGCGCTTTCTTGCCGATTATCTCCATTTGTTCTTCTGGGACCCATACACTTTTAAATTTTTGGATAATAATTCATATGTAATAATCGTCGCATTTTGAACACAAGTATTTTGAAGCTTTACGTTGCCCAGAGTTTTTATTTTAAAGTCTGAACTTGTTATGGAAGTGGCTTTTATTTTATGAGCATACAGGAATATATTATGAGCCACGTGACAATATGTGCATAACTTTTCTTGTGGTTCCATTTACACAACTACCGTAGAGTACATGGAAATAAAAATTGACAGTTATACCGACATTTCTGTTTCTTTTTCTGTTGATAGTGGAGGGTTTCGATTAACAAACCCATCATGTGATCAAAATTAATTTTACCACTGAATTACAGACCCGTATCACTAACGTCGATTTGGATTAGGATTTTGGAATATATACAGTGTTCGAACATTGTGACGCATCTGATTCTGAAATATATATAGTGCTCGAACATTGTAACGCATCTCGATGAAAGCGATTTATTGACGAACAGGTAACACGGATTCAGAAAATATCGTTCTTGTGCAACACAACTAACTGTTTATCCTCACGTGGTAATGAGTGCTGTCGATAGGGGATGTCAAAATGATTTCATATTTTTAGACTTCCAGACGGTTTTTGACACCGTTACTCAGAAGCCAAACCTAATCAAAATGTGTGTCTCAGTTATTGTTTGCAGATGATGCTGCCATTTAACCTCCTGTAAAGTCATCAGATCATTAATAACAACTGCAAAATGATTTAGACAAGACATCTGTTGTGTACGAAAAGTGGCAATAGATTCCATGTAATGAAAAATGTGAAGTCATCCGCATGAGTATTAAAAGGAATCCGATAAACTTCGGTTACACGATAACTCACAGAAATCTATAGACTATAAATTCAACTTAATACTTAAGGATTACAGTTACGAATAACTTAAGTTGGAACGATCGCATAGGTCATTTTGCGATGAAAGCAAACCAAAGACTGCGATTTATTGACAGGACGCTTAGAAAATTCTAAAGGTCTACTAAAGGGACTGCTTACAATATGCTTGTCCACCCTATTCTGGAGTACTGCTGTGTCGTGTGGGATCTGTATCAGACAGGAGTGACAAGGGACACCGAAAAAGTTGAGGGAAGGACAGACAGTTCTGTACTATCGCGAAACAGGTGAGAGGGTACCACGGATATGCTACTCAAATTGCGGTGGAAACAAAGGCATTTTTCGTGAAATTTTAATCGCCATATTTTTCCTCAGAGTGTGAAAATATTTTTTGGGTCCCACCTATATAGGGAGTATATTCATCCTAATAAAATAAGAGAAATCAGAGCTCGTACAGAAATATTTAGATGTTTGCTTTTCCCGCGCGCTGTTCGAGAGTGGAACGGTAGAGAAATAGCTTGAAGGGGATTCGATACATATCATGTAACAAATATTTAAAACGAAGATTAAAAAATGTGTGCACTTGACAGTTAAAAAAAGCAATTTTGAGCTTCCCTATGCAGAGACAATTTCTTAATAAAAGACGGTGGCAACGAGTCGAAGCTAAGTGGCTTCTGACAGGAAGATAAAAATGTTCCGACTACAATAATGTGTAGATTATTTCGGAGGTTCGATTAGTAATTTTGATTTTACCTGTGACTGTAATTACTTCTGTACCAGAAACTTCACTCCGATTTCTGGTATAATGACGTCATACATGTTTGAATTTTCTGCTGCTGTAACAATCTGTATGAAATAACAGAATTGGAAATCGGACGTGAAAAATTTTACTTAAAAATAATTAATTTTACCTAGAAGCTCCAGATGCTTACTTTACATCTCGTGACAACGTCCTGTTTACTGCGTGTCGCATTCGAGTTTGACATTACAGTCTCATGAATTTATTCATTATGTCCAACAGGTTTAAAGTTACTCATCTCATGTGTTTAAATTATGCATACTTTTCTCCGTTTGGAGGAAACGCAAGAGTAAAACAGAATCTGTAATAAACTACAGCAAACCATGAGAGGATAACATTCCTTTTTAATTTCAGTTAGGTTCCAAGCTTTGAGCTGTGATACTTCTGGTGTTTGGCAAACGTAATTACAGTTGTGTATTTCACATACTTATTCAAACATTTCCCGCAAACGTATGCAACAAGCGGTGTACCAATATAAAAATTGAAAATTCAAATTCATCGGTTGTACAGAATCCGTGATATCTTTGTAATAATACATGTTTGTTTCCCACAGAATTTTTGGTGTTACTGATATACGGTTCTAGCAAACGTAATATGAGCTGCCTACTAATAAATCTAATCCGGTTATTTCGTTTTTTCCTTATGGTTCAACAAAATATTTGAAAATATAATATTGCCATACCTAGAACTAAAATGTAGTTTCTCGCGACACAGCAACAACACCATCAAAAAATTGTATTTGTTATCTAGAGTACGCCATACCATCTGAAAACAGACATGTCAGTATAGCTGCTTGTTCTAGAATCATTTCGTTCAGAATCAGACTGAATGAGAGAGGATAGAACGTAATGCATTTAACAGTTCTAAATCTAATGTCACGTTTGACTATGAGCGTTAGCTGAATACTTGGCACGATAGCTTCTGTGAACTACGAGAGCTATTTGGAAAGAAAGATCAGATCGGTCGCAAAATGGAAACGACAGTGAAAATGAAAAAAAAAAATGGTTTGTTTGCAACCGTTTGCAATACCTTCCAGCTACTTCTCTACGTAATCGCCGTTCCGACTTGGGCGTTTATCGGAGCTGGGTACCAAATCTCCAATACCCTCGTCATAGGAGATAGTCCGGCAGGGCTTTCCACCACTCTCTACGAGGGTATGTAGCTTGTTGTCTGTGTGAAAATGCTGTCTTCGTAGCTAGCGGTTCACGTTAGCAAAAATGAACGTCAGAATGACCAAAGTCAGGGCTATGTGGGGAGTGACCAAACACTAACTTTCGAAAACGCTGAAGGGGCGTTCTCATTGCCTCTGCAGTATACCGCCTAGAATTGTCATGAAGAAGGAAATGCATGACAGGTACGTTATGTGGGGTTGCACGAAACCAGGCGAAACCTCTCAGTGGGCGCCCATACTTTGGTAGAAGACACTATTGCTCTAGGCATCTTTAATGTGCTCACCTTGTGCTCAGAACTGAAAAGAGTCGGGTAACACGATCGGCAGACTAGAGACATTCCTCAACACATCTATGCACAGTGTCATCGGATTCTTGACTGTCTTTTTCATTTCGCGACCTTTCGGACTTTACTATTAGAATAGCCCTCGTATTACTACAAACATCAACGTAAGCGTACTGTCTTCGTTAATGATTTGCTATATTAATTTAAACCGTCTTATTTTAAAACTCTCAACATGCACAAAGTGACGACACTATGAAACAGTGATGAAAATTAGACCCATGTTAGAAAAGGTATCGATTTTAAGTTTTCTTCCTTTTTATGCGATAAAAGTTCTAATGTATCATGATAGAGGTTTGCATTACCACTTCACACTTTCTCCATTGTTGAAGGTATTTCTTTGTTGCAAAATTCTGGAATGGTTCTTTGGAAAAGGAACACAGATTTCCTATCCCAAAGTTCCCGAACTCGAGCTTGTGCTCCGTTTCCCATGATCTCCTTGTCGACAGGACGTTGAACGCTGGCCTTCCTTTTCCTTTTTTTTCTGACACCATATCGCCTTTCCTGTAGTAAGGATGTAACTACAGCCGCTTTAACGGAAGGGTGTTTGTCACGCCGAGGCTCTTGGAACGACTACTGGTACACTCAAGGAGTTTTCCTAGGTGAGAGGTATAGGATGGGATGTACTCAGCCTCATGATGCCAATTCAGGAGCTACCTGAATGAAAAGTAGCGGCCAGGGCACGAAAAGCTGACAAAGGCTAAGAAGTTTGCTGACACCCTTGTCCGTCCATAACATATTCTACATGGCACCTTAAGCAGAGTGTGCCACGGTCGCCCATCAGAATCACTTTGTCCTCAAGACCGCAGCTCGAAGTTATTATGGTGATGAAAGTGTAGCTACGTGATTATTAAGACCCGTGAAACAAGGTTGTGACGTGGTAGCCAGGGAGAGGCAGGATAAGGCAACGATTGTGGATGGGGCCGTAATCAGCTACAGTAAACACATACACTTTACTTGAGGAAATAATTTTTCAACAATCATTTTAATGGAATTTACTACGCTGACGGCTGAAGGCCTTACTAAGAAAGAATTCAAAATTATTTGTTGGCTGAAGACCACAAGCAACTTCAGAATACTCAACAACTCAAGGCCTGAATTACAAGTGAGGAAGGCGATTACACGTTAAAACATTAAGGTAAATTTTAAACAATTATGACAACTTGACCTAGTAAGATGGAGTGATTCACAGATAGTGCTCCACGGATCGACCTGTGGAAGGTCACTACAGCTGTGCAAGCGGTGAGACTGGCAGCTAAGTGTAATGTTCACCTAAGGAGGGCAACTCAAACTAGAGATGATTTAAACGCCGATGAACCCTCTTACTAAATCCACCAAACCCAAGGTAACCAGTACAACGCTGGAATAATTCAGGCGAGGACGAAGTGACAGACAGCAATGCGTCTCCAGAATCCGGTGTTTAAAATACCAAAAGGAAGAAGGAACCACTATAACCAAGGTAGACAAGGAAAACAATTATCCACTCACAGTCAAGGAAACTGTCAAATTACACGCCATGCCGGACAGCATCGGCAAGACGAGGAAAAGTACTCTGCCACAAATTACGCTAACCTCCAGGGCAGGTAACTGGGGCGTTAGCGGCCACCAGGCAGTAAGATACCGCTCGTCGAACTTCACCAATAACAATAAATAACAACACCAAATTCAAACTAATATCAAGCAGTAGAAGGCGGCTGCTAGCTTCCACCAGCCTGACAGACTGCACTTGTTGCGGTTGGTCTCACCGACTCCGGGAGCAGCAACACGAAAACAACAGCGAGATCTCAAACAGTGGAGGTTTCACTACTGGATAAGGTTCACTCAACTTCAAACATCCTCGGTTCGGTCGTCGGCTACAGCCCCTCGATCCGACAGTGCCTGCAAACTGTCAGCAGTCTCGGCCTGCCCTTGCGCTGTGGACCTCCTCGCTGCTCTGTCTAAAACCCAACTGCCTGACACACACGACGACCCAGAAATACAAGCGGTCGCACCAAAGATAGTACCATGGTATTGGCTATCAATAACTGCTGCTGCTGCCACTCATGGACAAACAATACTAGCAAACTCAGTGGCACCATAAACACAAGAAGGAAATGAGACGCCACTACCGCTATTACAAGGTGCCAAGTATGAATGGCAATGACACGAGCCACACACGACTCAAAGGTGATAATACGGGACCATAACACATGGCACAATGAAGTGTACTGTTCTTCAGCGTTTTTTTTTTTTTTTTTTTTTCAGCATAAAGACTTTGAGTAGTTTACAGTGGCTCATCAGGGATTCCCCGCCTGTGCCAACATCTTCCTCTCAGAGCAAATCGCTCTGAGCACTATGGGACTTAACTCCTCTCAGAGCAGTACTTGCGCTCAACGTCCATAGCAGTATTTAGAAGATGTATTCAGATCTTTGTCTTACGCTACACTCTTAGTACTATAAAAGATATTCCCTTGTAATCTCTGCACTTGTAGATGTTTCAGATGTGCGAAGCTCTGCAGAAATTTATGGTACTTTGCTTCGTCACCACTCATGAAATCAAAAAGTGAAAAGGTGTGAAGATACTGTCAAATGGAAGTATGTGTCTTTTCAACGTCCATAAAGTAATTTTTTTACGTCAAGGTCGTCACTAATCACTACAAAATTTCATATTATCTTCTACTGTAAACACTATTTGCTACAAAATTTATTGACATATTTGTATCATTTTGCATGTTACTCAGTATATATGTAACAACTGTATACATTGCGATGGAACTTTTTACGAATTATTATCACAGCTCAAGATGGCAGTTCTCTAAGGGTGCCGCTGTGCTGTGAGGCTGGTATGCCAACGCCGTCCAGACAAGTGTTCGCCGGTCATAGGAGCTCAGTTCTAAGCAGGACTCGTCACTGAAGACATTTCCACTCCTGTCAATCAGATTCCAGACCGAAGACGTGTCTGGAAACGCTCCGGACAACAGCGGGATACCAACCTGTCACCCATCATACGGCCGACTACGAGTAGTAGTCGTCTCGTGGGACAATTCTTTTCATAGCAGGACCCCTTTGGTTGTCATCCTCAGCACCCTGATGGCACGGCGGTATGTCGACGACATTCAAAACCCAGTTTCGCTGCCCGTCATGACAAACCACCTGGCCGGCCGCGGTGGCCGTGCGGTTCTAGGCTCTGCAGTCCGGAACCGCGGGACTGCTACGGTCGCTGGTTCGAATCCTGCCTCGGGCATGGGTGTGTGCGATGTCCTTAGGTTAGTTAGGTTTAAGTAGTTCTAAGTTCTAGGGCAGGGTGTATACGTGGACAAGGAAAAAAAATTCCCGGATTTCCCGGTTGAAAATACACTTTCTCCCGGGTGAAAATACACATTTTCCGTGTTAAATGACAGTATACTTTTCCTCGGCACTGTAAAACTTATCAATCGTTAGAATGTTTATGGTTTTCTACAGAGACGTAGAATTTGCCGGCACTTTAGGAAACGAAACCCAGGGAAAAAAACACGTTTTGGAAAGATCTTTGATGTGCAGCAACATGTAGGCTGCATTTCTTAATTTTACGGAGGTATAAATTCGAATTCCACCAAACACTGCATGTTACTTTCCGAAGCAATGAAATCGAGATTGCGACGCGCTTTTGTTAAGCCAGTCATAGCTCATGCCGCGTAACCTCGGCAGCTGATGACAGCACAGGACACGTAGGGTAGTCAACCAATAGCAAGATCACTCTTAAGTAGCACGGACACAAAAAAAGAAAAGTTAATGGTTTAAATTAATATACATAGTTTTGCTAGAAGAAAAACAAAGCTTTCACAAATAATATTGCTCTCGAAGATTAATATGCTACAAGAGAAGCTAAGCTTCCACATATAATGCTGATCATTTTGCGCGTGTCACACTTTAAGATACATCACACAAATGTGCCAGTAAAATTTTTAATAACGACGTAAAGGTCTGATCTTCTGGGCTCGAAATTCTTCTACATGGTCATCCTCAAAGAGTTGATTTTTAGATGAGAGTCAAACGCTCTGTGATTTAAGAAATTCATCGTACATTCTCGCACAAAGTTCATCTTGCATAAAAGGAAATTTACTTTGAAAGTAACACTTTTCAAACCACCATTCGTAATATTTTTCCGTGACCTGCTAGAAATTGGTTCGTTTCAGCAGTTGCCAGAGAGCGCCAGATAACAGGCGTCACTGCGCCTGCGCTGCTACGGTGACTCAGGAAGCCCGCACGTTCGTACGTGTAAAACATTAAAAGATCTTACAGTATGTCATAAAAGAAACAAGGCATCAAGGGATACTTCAGGAGCATCGGAATTTCGTGAACTATACTAAAATGCATAATTCAGCTTAAAGTGCACAATCGTATGTCCAGATTCGGATGTAAATTTTCTTGAGTACCAGTACTGTATTATCCCGTGTTTGGTTCTTTATTATGGCATAACGCCTTACGAGCCAGAAGATGAAAAACATGCATTTGAAATGAAGCGAACAGTTGAAACTAGCCGACAGTGTGAAATTAAACACTTCGTTTCAAATAAATTGACTGCCTCAGCGCAAAATATTAATAAAAGCAAAATCTCTTTAGCAAACCGACAAAAATAACTTCATTGTTCTGCAATGTGATTAACGCTTGACTATCAGAAAGGTGAAACTAGTAACATATTTTAGCCATCCGTAACTATGCGAACGTATTTTAATTCATCTGGTAGCTCCCAGCCACAGAAATCCTATTTTTGTTTTCATTTAATGCGAGAGTAATAAATGAAGAGGAAACAGCAAAATCACTAAACGTAAACACAGGTCACGTGGAGACTACCCACCTCCCCACTACAACTCGAGACTGCTCTATGCATCAGCCCTAGATCTACAATGTTTCCGAACCGGAGCAATTAGATAGTGGCGCCCAGCCACACATCTGTAGCCAGAAGGGGGAGAACGTACTACTCACAGGCGACTCAACTGCGCATGCGCAAGAGCCCGCCCGCAACTGCTCAAATGAATCAAATGTAAACAGCTGTCATGTCACGCTCATCAGAGGCAATTTGTTGTTAGGAAGCATTGCATATTCTTCCTAAAGCCTTTGACACACTTTGGTTGGCAGACGCTTGTACGAGCACTGTGTTTTGTTGTTGTATATGGCGCATTTCCTTTGCAACTTAAGTTTTATTTTCGTTTTTTTTTTCTCTCGTTCATGTTTTTTTGCTGCAGCATTATTCTGCAGAAGCAGCAGCTGCAAATGCAATAACTTATATCTAATCATGACAAAGCTCAAGCAGAAAAAATAGTATACTAAAGACAACAATGCAGTTAAGGGAAATGTCTATTCACATCTTAGTGTCTATGTCATTAAAGTGGTGCACCACAAAAAGTTATTCTACCAAAAACATTACCAAGTAGTTGAAAAGAAAATTATGTATGCAGTTACTGTTATTAATCCCTTCTTATTGTTCTTTCCTTTCCAAGTGTTCCTTTTTCGAAGAATGTGGATCATAAAATTATTATTTAATAGATCTGTTGACAGAAAGTGTGCACATTAGCAAATGCATTTAATTTTATTTTATAAAACCAATGCTGCAAGACACCTGGAAAACAGATATCAAATAAAATAAGCAACTATGTACAAAGTAAAGCATAAAATAATCATTCAGTAGTTATGAGGCATTTCATAAGTTAGTAGAAATTGTATCAACTCTCGTAGAAAGACACTTGTCATAATCAGGTGTGCAGATGTACGAATATTTCCCATCAATTCATAAGCATTTCAGTAAGTAGCACAAAGTACGAGTAATCATATGTTTTCAAGTAATGAGTGTGTCATATTTGCGATGCTTTCCACAAAGGAATGTCAATAGCGAGGTTAATGGTCTCTTTTTTTTCTCCCCTGTGCCTCTGAAAGGCACACACTAATGGCTTTTTCCCAGGCGACTATTGCGCCGCTGGGTGCCCACCACGCATTGCGTGAAGGTCACTTAGCTTTCCTACCGAAATATTTACGACAGCAATTTGCGCTACAGTGACAGTCTCATATAAAAAAATTCACAGGTCGAGAATGTGCTTTACAAATGTGTAGAAACAAAATCCTATAAATACAACAGTGTCCAAAAAATTTTCAGTGGGATTGTGATACATTCACACATGTACACACATTTCATAATTCTGAAGTACGATTCTTGGTTTCCAACATACTTTTCCACAAATCAGAGTCCCTAACCACTACTCATTATTCCTTACCTTATTATACATATAACCAGACACATAGTACACAATGTAGGCGTGTACCCCCTGAGGATTAATGTAGTTATACCCTCAGGTGTTACAGATTACAGCAATGGAATGAAATGTATCATGGAAGTATCGTTGTACTTCAAATATCTTTAAAAATAAATGTTTTAAGTACAAAATTAATCACTCAAATACGTGTACTGTAGCGCTAAACTGTGCATCTTGTTGTAAGATAATCTCTGTGGAAGTGTCGTAGTTATCGTCCTCCGAAAACTAAGTTATGCAGAAGTCAATGTACTTACCTCATGATAGACAAAAGTGAAATGCTTTGCTTATAGATACCTTAGTTACTACGCTTATTGCCGTGATAAAGAAAGTACTGTAACGTATAATTGTTCTACGGAAAAGGCTGTCTCATTGTAGCTATACCACAAAAGTTACTACTAAAACATGTTTTACTTTCCAGAATAATTCAGAAAAACTGTGCAGATATAAAACAGGAACACCGCAAAAGCGACATTGTAAATTGTCACTCATTAGTAGCGTCGTAATAAAATCGTGTAGCTGTCACATAAACTAACCACTGTGTCATCTGGTATCTCACAGAAAGTACTTTAAATCCAGAATGTATTTTCAAGTAAACCAAAATGTTGCATTAAAATCTCATTAGCAGTACAGGTAAATGTTCTAAGTATGTGAGCCTTATAGTCGTTACGTAATCGTGCAACTAACAAGCAAGAATGTACACACACAACAACACTGTGCTGTCTGTTCACAATAACAATGCATTCATAATTTCTGTTTAAATAAATTCTCTTGGTTCTTGACTGGATATTTAACTTCAAACATTGTTGCATGTTAATAGATTCTAAGTCTGACAAAGCATACTAGTAATATAAAGTGAAAAGTTATATGACAAAGACAAAGTTAAAAAGCAAATTATCTTTCAATAAACGGTTTTACATGTGAAATGTGGTGTAAACCTTTACTCTTACTAGTACGCAGAGTTTCAACTTCAACGCAATTATCATGTGGTATACGTCGGATTCTGTAAGGTCCATTGTAAACTAGAAAGAATTTGTAACTCAAGTGTTTCTTCTTATGTGACAATGAATTAGCTTTAATGAGAACTTTCTGACCAATATATAATTTCTTTGCATTTGCTTTGCAGTGTAGTTTTCTCCTTTTGCCTGCTGCATATTTTATATTTTTAATAGCCAAATCAATTATGTCTTTGTGTCGAAGTTTACGTGTATTCGGGAAAGGTACAAGCTCTCTGATTCTGTTCGGTGGTTCTTCATTCTTCAGTACAAGAGTAGGTGGTAAAACAGTGGAGTCATGAGGTATTTCATTCACCACGATTTGAAATAAGTGTAAATATCTGTCCCAATGCTAATGCTTTCTGTGACAACAAAGTCTGCAAAGCTTATCGATTTCTTTCATAATCCGTTCGGAGGGGTTACAATGTGGTGAGTACAATGAAATAAAAACAGGTTTGATTTTATGATTCCGAAGCATGCGTGACCAAACAGCAGATCTGAATTGCGGTCCGTTATCTGAAATGACTTTAGCAACGTTGCAAACTTCACGTAAGAAATTTTTAACAAAGGCGTTGGATACAGACCGTCCAGTGGCTTCACGTAACGGAGTGAAAGAAACAAATTTTGAAGTAAGTTCAACAGCGACTAGAACGTACGAAAATCCATTCGATGTTCTGACAAGGGGTCCCAAGAAATCAACAGCAGCAAATTCTTTTAATTTAGAAGAAATGATAGGAAACAACGGAGCACGATGAGAGATAGTAGATGGTTTCGCCTTTTGACAAAGTTGACAAATAGACAAGACTCTTCGAATTCTCTTTTCCATATTGTTAAAATAACAAGTCGTCTGAAGAATATGATAACATTTTCGTGGGCCAAAATGTGCGTAGCTGAAATGAATATACCAAATGAGCTTATTAACAAAATCGTCAGGAATGCAAAATACCCATAGCTTGTCATCAACAGTGCAGCGTTTGAACAGTATGTTGTTTCCAACCAGATAATAATGCCGAATCTGTGTGTGTGTCTTTTCATGCCACTTGCTCTTGATGTCTTTCCAAATTGGATCTTTATTTTGTTCATGAGCAATGTCCTTTAAAAATGTGGAGATGAAGTTTTCAAAGGCGACTTTCTGAATGTAAAAAAATACTGAAATTTTTCTCGAGGTTGCCTTCTGTGTTACTTTTCTCAAGCCCAGCCGGTGCGCGTGACAGTGCGTCCGCAACAATGTTCTCCTTGCCGTGAATGTAGACTATTGTGAAGTGGAATTCTTGCAGAAACAATGCCCAACGTTTTAACCTGTCATGATTTAATTGTGAAGACATAAGAAATTGTAATGCACGATGATCACTGTATACTTTTACGTGCTTACCAGAAGGAAAGAAACGGAATTTGTTAAATGCCCAAACGGTAGCTAAAGCTTCTAATTCAGTAACGGATATTTTTTGTCAGATTTTGTTAGCACTCGGCTAGCAAAAGCAATGGTTTTCTGAACAGTAGTGTCATTTTCTGTGGCTTCTTGAAATAAATGGGCACCAAGACCGACTTTAGAAGAATCCGTGCTAAGGCAGAAATCTTGTGACAGATCTGGATGAGCTAGTATTGGCGCGTTAAGTAGCGATTCTTTCAAAGAATTGAATTCCAACTGTGCTTGTTCGTCCCAGTTCCAAATAGTATTTTTTCCAGTGAGAGAACAAAGTTTTGGTGTAACTAGAATTTGCATATTCAGAAAACGACGGTAAAAATTTATGAGACCTAGAAAACTGCGGACTTGTTTTTTTGTGAATGGAACTGGAATGGCTCTGATTGCTTCTAACTTTTCAGGATCCGGCTGAATGTCTTCAGAAGAAATAATATGTCCCAAAAACTTCACCTTTGTCCTAACGAATTCAGACTTTTCCAAGTTAACTGTAATTCCAGTTTCTGCAAAAATATGTAACAGGCTGTTGAGGATGCGATTGTGTTGTTCCCATGACGCTTCTGCTATCAGAATATCGTCCACATATAAGGTGATGTGACGTTTTAAGAACTAAGGGAATATGGAATTTAGCCCACGAATGAATGCTGCCGAAGAAATGTTCAAACCAAAAAGAAGTTTCCGAAACTGATAACAAACGCCGAAAGAAAGGAAAGCTGTGTATTTTCTACATTCTGGATGAAGTTCGATCTGATAAAAGCTGGATCTGAGATCAATAGAAGACAACACTTTTACACCATTAAAATTTTGAAGAAGTTCTTCTAACGTTTGCGGCCTGTCTATTTCAGGAATGATGATAGTTTTGATTTGTCTCGATTCTAAGACAAGCCTGATCGATCCATTTTTCTTCTCAACAACATGTAATGGATTATTGTATGAGCTTACTGCAGGTTCAATAATGCCCTCGTCAAGCATAGATTGTATTTCTGTTCTAACACGGTCCCTATAATGCGCCGGAATTACGTATGGTCTAACACAAAATTTAGTATGCTCACGAACACGAAATTGGTATTGAAATCCCTTGATTGTTCCTGTTTTGCGAGTAAAAACTGTGGAATGTGCTTGTAAAATCTCAAAAAGGTCTTGCCTATCAGTGTCATTACAATTCTCAATTGTTTGAATTTTATTCTGAATTAACTCATTAGTATCAAATGTGCCGTCGATATCATCCCTGTCAGTACTTGCAGAGTGATTGTTAGTGTCAAGTTCCGTCGAAAATTCCGAACTGTTGTCTAACAGGAGGTAAAGCCGATTAATTTCTTCGTCATGGTTTGAGAGCCAATCTTCAAATTTCAAAGCTATTGACTTACCTTCTTTCTCTAAACTTATTTCAGCATCGTGAAAGTTTAAGATTGCTTTGTATTCGTTCAAAAAGTCTACTCCCAATATAAATTCTGTCGACAATAATGGAACAATAAGAAAGTTCATAGAGAAGCTGTGGCTTTCACAAAAGAATTCTAAGTTGGTTTGTTGGCGTACATTTGCACTTTTTCCAACGATTGCACCTTGTAATTTAATCTTACGTAACGGAAGTGTGGGGCAATCGTTCGATTTGTTGCATTTGCTAAAGGCTGTTTCACTAATTACTGAAATGGGACTGTCAGAGTCAAGTACTGCCGTAAATTTTACGTCATTTACTGTAATGTGAATCACAGGATATGCAATGCTGTTATGTTTTACGTCATGTTCCTGGAGTAAGATGTCCCTAATGTCTTCCATTTTTACGTAATTACTAGCTACGGTAGCTGCGTCGTCAGCTTCATAAGTACGTTTTGTGACTGCCAGCTGTGTGAGTCATTGCCTATTGTGTCTTTCTTGGCGCGCGTCGTTATTGGGATTTGGAGACCTAACTTCTACAAATTCACTTTGTCGAGAGGGCCCCGCCCTGTTTGAATCCCGCCAGTTCTGATGCAATCCAGGTCTGTCGTTGCGATCATATCGTTTGTCGTCATGTCGGTAGATTCCATAGTTTCTTTCTTGTCGGACACGTAGTGGAGAATTTATCCCTGAATCGTTAACTGCGCGCTGGACCGTTGCATCTAAAGTTATTCCGTCTCCCTTGATAATAATTATTTTGGCTCCCATATTGTCTGTTTCTCTGATTGTCTCTGTGATAGTCACTACCGCGGAGAGGTGATCTTTCCCTGTAATTATTACTACTCTGCCAACGGTTGTCATACGGGTGGTGTCTGTTTTGGTCACGATTTGTGTTGTGAGAATAGCCTTGTCGTGTCCAGTTATTATTTCTTTCATCGCGGAATTGTGACGGATGTGACCTATAATTGTTGTGTTCCTGTTTTCGCGTTCCGCGATTGGCAGTGTCAATTTCCAATTCTTGTAACAGTCCCTGAAAAGCTTGAATGTCATTTTGCAACGTCCTGCCAAAATAATATGTCGTAAATGTTCAGGTAGTTTGATTAAGCAAATGCAAATGAGTTCTGAGGGGCTGTATGGGTTTGACAGGTGCTGATTCTTGTGCAACATGTCTTCAAAATATTTCAGAAGACTGGAAAATTCAGATGGTTGGAAATGTTTCATCGTTATGATACTTTGTTTTACTCGGTCTTGTGTAGCTTGAGACCAATATGCTGAGAGGAAGGCATGATAAAATTCTCCTTCACTGTGACAATCGTGAATGACCGATCACATTCTTTCAGCTGGTTCATTCTCTAAGTAGCCACACATAAATTCTAATCTGTGCTCTAATGACCAGTTGGGAAGAAAACAATGAGAGAATTGATGGAGCCACGCTTGTGGATGAATGTCGTTGCCAGAATTCTTAAATGATTTGAATTTACGTGTAGTAATGAACAGCTTATAGTGAAAATCATCGTGTCGGCGAGTAGCATATCGCTCATTGTTACGTCGTGTCGGCGGTTCCATCTCAAAATTCGGTGCACCTTGCCAATTTCTTTCATAATTTCCGAAATGCCCTGTGTTATTATTTTGTGGCTTTTCCGTATTTCTAAGTCCCTCTTCCTGTGTTGCAGCGAGAGTGTCCTCTGAAATATGTAATTTTTGTGTTACTTGTGCCAACTGATTTTGTACTTCCCGGATTTCTCTTTTGTGTTGCGTATTAATTTGATTCTGATTTTGTTTGAGTTTCTTAATTTGTTCATACTCTTCTGTGATGGCTACAGGTCTTGTGTCATTCAGATCAACATCTACCTTTGCGGATAAGTTAGTGAACTGATCCGAAAGTTCGGCTACTTTCTCCGATAGTGTACTTATTTCCTCAGTGTGTTTTTCTGAACCAAGTTTCAGAGTGTCCATTTGTGTTGAAACCGCATCTACTGTATCCTTTAAGTTTTCCTGAGTTTTCGCAAGTAGCGTAACCGGATCGGTAGATGCAACTGAGTCAATTTTAGCCCACAAGGTCTCATGATTTTCATGAACAATGGCTTGCAGTTCTTTTATGGCTGCTTCGTGATTCTGTAATGCATTTTCATGCCGCGAAAAAATAGGTTGAAAATGCTCACAAATTTGTGTTTTTACGTCATTACAGATTTTTTGACATTTCGATTCAATGTTATGTAACTCAGTAGTTAAATCTTCACGTGTTTGTTCAAGTGTGGTGTCTAACTTTTGAAGCTTTTGCTGTGTTTGCCTCTGATTTTGTTCCATTGTGTCTAACTGTTGCTGTGTTTGTCTCTGGTGTTGTTCCATTGTGTGTAACTTTTGAAGATTTTGTTCCATTGTGTCTAACTTTTGAAGCTTTTGTCCCATTTGTTGCATTAACTGTAATAACAACGCACTGGTGTCTGAAACATGTTCCTCAGTGCTATTCGGCAATGCATTTGAACCGGCAATATTCGCATTTTGAAAAGCAGAAAATGTGTCTTGACTAATTTGAGAAAACGGCGAGGACGCAAAACCTGAATCTACAGTATTTGCAAGATTGTGTCCTGTCATTTCGGATTCGTGAGGCAAGCTGTTGCCGACCGATCGATCGATAATGCTTCCCTGTTCACTAATTGTTTCACTGTCTGCACCATTATTTGCAGCCCACTCCATTTCCCTATACACAATTACCAAATTACTACTTTGAACAATAGTTAATTCATTACACGGTGGCGCTAACACACTGCTTTCGTCTTCACTGTCATTTCTCAGTTTAGGGGAGAGTGGGGGAAATACACGCACCTAAGGAAAAATCGATGTGAACCATTCGTTATGTCATTAAAACCTACGAAAATAAGTACATACCATTCAATGGACATTTCTCCACATATTCCATACGTCTGTAAATTGTTATATACAGTACCCTAATTTTGAACATTAAAATAAAAAAAAGTGCAAATGCGTGGTATTCCCCACACCTGAGGGTAATGACACGCAAAGAACTGGTAATAACACGTAAAACAAACAAACCATAAAAATGTACAATAATTGCTATTTTTATTTGATTATTAGTTACTACAAATAGTAAACAGTATATTTAAGAACAAAATAATGTAATTCTACAAATATCTCTTATAATTTTCGTTTTTTACATTTTTATTGATGTGAAAAGAGTTCATTTTCCCATACAGCAAAGATCGCACTTGTAACCTTTTGGAGTGTTCCAGCCACTACATTCTTCATGACTCCATCTGCTACAATAAATACATCGGTACCATAGTTCTTCATCTTTCCCAAACTCTCCACAAACTAAACAGACATCTTCTGAAATCGCCAATGGATCAATATCATCCATTTCATCGTCATCACAAATGTTCTGCAAGACCAGATTTAGGTCATCCTCGCTGCTACTTTCACTTTCTTGGTGGTGTTCCTTCTTATATAATGTCTGTTTCTTCTTTGAGCCTTTTTTAAGTTGCAGATTTCTGCACTTACCTGCTTTATCCTTTATATTTCTTTTTTTTTGTTTCCTTCAGCTTTCTTTTTCATTGCTTCTTTTCGTTTCTTTATTGATAACTCCGTTAGCAGTTTATTCTTCTCTGGAGTTGCTGTAAGGATCACTGACTTTCCCTTCGGCTTTCCCTTGGCTTGTTTCGTCTTAGGAAGAACTTGTTTTTGTTTTGGAACAGGGGATATGTCAAACACACTAAAGTGCTAGACACATGCACTTTTAGTTGGTGTTGTTGTGACCTCTTCTAGGCCTACTAGAAGTGGAACATCTTCTGCTGAAGATCCAGGGATCTGTTCTTGACTCCTTTTGGGGATATGCGGCTCGTTTGTAGATGCAACCACTTCATTTCCATTTGTTGCATTCGGAACCTCTTCATCTTCAAGGACAACATCTCTGAAGATCTCACATTGTTGTAAGTCGTCATGCTGAAATTTGTTTGGATTGAAAGGGCAAATCCCACGTGCCTTAAACCCTGACTGCCCTTTGTCCATGGTAGGGACCTTAATATATACCTTATTAAAAAGTTCTGCTAACTTATATGGCGTAATTTTTTTATACACCTGTGACTTCATATACATGTCATATTCACGATTGAAGGCTGATTTCAAAGAGGAAAAGAATGTAACATCTAGTGGTTGAAGCTTGTGAGAAGTGTGTGGAGGTATGGTTACCATGACAATAGAATGATTTTTGCAAAATTCAAAAATATCAAGTGAAATGTGGCTGCTGTGATTATCTAAAATCAGCAGCACAGGGTCATCAATAGTTGATTTTACATTAATCTGAAAGTGTTGGATCCATTCAAAAATAATGACTCATTGGACCAGCCATTGACGGAACAACCATATATTGCTCCAACTGGTCCACCTTTACTTAAGAGATTTGACATCCTCTTCCTGGGGAAGATAAACATAGGGGGGGATGTAGATACCAGCAGCACTGAAATAACATATCACAGTCACGTTTTTCCCCCTTTCCCAAGACGTGGCCCCACCTATTTGTTTAACACCTTCAGGAGCCAAAATTCTGTCAGGCTTTTCAAAAATTGTTCAAATGGCTCTGAGCACTATGGGACTTAACGTCTATGGTCATCAGTCCCCTAGAACTTAGAACTACTTAAACCTAACTAACCTAAGGACATCACACAACACCCAGTCATCACGAGGCAGAGAAAATCCCTGACCCCGCCGGGAATCGAACCCAGGAACCCGGACGCGGGAAGCGAGAACGCTACCGCACGACCACGAACTGCGGACCTGTCAGGCTTTTGTACAGTATTTATGCCCGTTTCATCGACGTTGAACACTCGCCCCACTTTAAATTTATATTTTTCAAAGACACGTTCTAAATTTTTAAAACATGCATTAACCTCTTCTTCATTAAATGCCAGTAGTCTATTAATGCTAGTTGCTTCAGGTTTTCTCATGCTAATACGTGGGTTTCTTTTTAAAAATAGAGCTAGCCAATCCTTTCCAGCTAACCAAGATGACTTATCAAAATTGTTTGCAATGTTGTTAGCCTCTGCATACTCAAATGCAATCTTTCGCAGCTGGATGCATGTAATGCCATAGAACAGCTTGGCCATTGTAATAATATGATCCCTAGTCTCAATTTCCTGTTCTGTCGAGAATGTTGGGTTTCTTCCAAGTTTTGGACCCTCGATATTTTTAACCTTCATTCTCGTTCGCAGTGTAGCTTCATGAATCCTGAAAGCTCTTGATACTTCTCTTATTTTTCTTCCAGATGTGATGGCGTCAAGAGCCTTACAAAGTTCCTCTTGCGTCCATTTTGCTTTCTGGGTTATCTTTTATAATATCTACCCATCTGAAATTTAAAAAAAATCCTCGTTAGTATTGAAAATATAACCTGCAAGGGGGAATACCACGCACTTCAACAGCTGCGTGGTATTACCCCACCGTAAGTTCGATGACTAACCTAAGCATAACTCGGCACCTAATTCAAATAACGGGACAAATCTAAGATAAAATTAAAGGTTTCATCTAGGGTTAGTAGTTGATACACAAGAATTACATTAAAGCAACTTATAGTAGCACTTGCCTTGCAAAATAGAGCTGACCAAAATTACATCAGACACGCCGAAAATAAACAATACTTCACTGCTCCAACAATACCACTGGAAAATGGCTGGCGTAAGCTGCATAGTAGTTGTTACTCCTGCCGGCAGGGTGTAGCACGAACTGGGAACAGCTTGCGCCATTCAAACTGCATAAATCAGCCTGTGTGGGATTACCCACATGCGTGTAATTCCCCCACCTTCCCCTACTTTGGAGCCAAGTATTACGTTTTTCACACGCCATTATTGTCACAATATTTCGCCACGACAACACAGAAAAGCACAATTTGAACAGCAAAATAAGAAAACACATTAACATAGTATTGAAAATAATATCTCGTTAATCGCAAGCGCAGCTGCGAAATACTTGGTGCAAATCTACATGCATGCCACAACTGTTTTACTGCACAAGAATGAAAACTACAACTACAAAGGAAATTCTCTCTACAATTACGTGCTAGCAATAAACAAAGGCTGCACTAATTGCACAAACTACAAGAAAAAATCAGAAGATTCCAGTGAGGTATCCTCGGCTAAGGGTCGACATATGAAACGTCTCCTTAGAAAAATTATACATGACTGTGCTTAAACTGACGCACAATATTTTTAGCGCAACGCAATCTGACTTTCAAAAATCCCTACAAAAGAATGGCCCTGACTAACGTTAACCTATACCTTTCACAAATCACTTACCTCACCTAAAATCCTCGTTACTCGAACTACTGCAATTCAGCGAGCGCCACTACTGCCAGCTAAATAAAAGATTCAAACTACTGAAGACACTAACTACTGATAGGCATAGTTAGCAAATGAAAGATTTTGATAGAGAACAAACAATGTATTTACCTTAATAGTGTTCAAAAGTCATAATATATATAGCAGTTCATGACATCCAGTCTTACAAATTTACTGTCTCTGTCCAGATCATCCGCTCTCAAAACTCCGACATCTCACTCCCCACATCCACCACTGCTGGCGGCTCACCTCCAACTGCGCAAGGCTACGCGCTATTAACATCCAGCTGCTCAACACTACAATGGCCAACAACAATGCAAACCAGCCACAGACTGCACACAGCAAAGCCAGTAATTTTCATACTGAGCGCTACGTGGCGTTACCAATATAGAAACCTAAACAGCCTACTTACAATTTTACTGCTTGATACGTGCTTAGCAAACCCTACCGTGGACAATAAGGTCACCGGATCGCTCCAAAATTGATCAGGTTCGGTGTATCATAGGCAGCCACCCCCCACAACCAGCTCTGTATTTCGACGATGTAACGCATCAATCGGACATAATTTGCACACTATCTCTCAGGAGGACATCCAACGACTCTATCAATCAATGTCAAATGACTGCTTTCATAAGAGCCTGACGTGTATGGACGCGTTATTACTTGCTCAATTTGTGGAGCTTTTTCGATTGAATAAAACATCAGTTTTCTTTGAAATTGTGATCATTTGTTTGTCTGCACTGATAACATCGCAGAAAATTGTTTGGAAGCTCTGTACTCGTTAACTTAAGGTCTGCAAGAGCGTTGAATTACCCTGCTCAATTCGTTTCACTGTTCCTCGCCATTACGTTGAAATATCCAGAATGAATCTCACTCAAGATAGTAAATTTTTGAGTCCAAGCACACAGTTACACACAGAAGGTTAGTAGTGGACGCAGTAGCAGCTCCGTAGTTCGGTTGTAATGTCGTCCATTTTTGGAGTGAATGATGCATTAGCTGTGGATAATAAATCTTTCTGTAGAAGCAGTTCACTCTGACAGCTTTTCACCTTTTCTTTAACCGAGCTTCAATAGCAAGAATGGAAATCAATAAGAGAATGTCTCTTCTTCGCCAATTTTTTCGTTATTTCAATTCACCTTATATATGAAGATGAAAAACTTGAAATTTCCGATTTTTAGACTTATTAATATCTGTAATTTTTGTGCTACAGTCCTAATAACTTTATGAATACAAATCTTTATTGATTACTATGTGACAGTGAATTATTTGTTAACTGTGTTTTCTTATGTGTCTACACCCAGTTCCATTATTCCGTCGTCCGCAGCTCGTGGTCGTGCGGTAGCGTTCTCGCTTTCCGCGCCCGAGTTCCCGGGTTCGATTCCCGGCGGGGCCAGGGATTTTCTCTGCCTCGTGATGTCTGGGTGTTGTGTGATGTCCTTAGGTTAGTTAGGTTTAAGTAGTTCTAAGTTCTAGGGGACTGATGACCGCAGATGTTAAGTCCCATAGTGCTCAGAGCCATTTGAAGCCATTATTCCGTACTTTAGTGGCAGACGAGAAATTCTGCTTGTGTAAGACAGGAATTCACACTGATAGCACGTTTTCAGATAAAAAGTGCGTAACATGTTACTATTGTGTGCCAGTCTGGGAAGGCTCAAGCTGATGCTGATTTATTTAGGTAAACTTTCGTTGGAAATTAGTCATGATAAGTGTACAAAGCATATAAGCAAGTAGCGTCTTCTCGTAAGTTTGTTGAATATAACAGATAAACATAAGAGACAAGTCAGTCATAATTTCCTCGGATAATCGACAAATTTTTCGATATCATGCCTTTTGCAATTTGTTGATTTATAGTGACGTATATCGTTAGGCTTGGTGTTCCATCCGGAATGTCATTTTTTTTATTTATTTATTTTGTTTAGTTGCTCGACAGGGTGCGAAAATGTTGGAAATTTGTGTCCGCAAGATCAGAGGAATAGAGATGAATAACCTCCCGACCAAACCGCCGTGTAGCATCTTTTGCTATATGAGCAGACGGCAGGCAAGCGTTATCAGGCAGTAGCAGCACTTCCGTGTCCTCTCGGTCGTTTCTCATAGACAGTAACTGCAAAGCGACTTAGTTGTTGGCAGCATACGTCAGCTTTGATGGACACAGCTCTAGAAAGAAAATCTTACTTTACAGTACACTCTTTGTGTCGCCAGATGCACAACATTAACTACTGTGAACGTACGCTAGCCTTTGTATTGGGAGATGTTTCTTCCTCCGGCTCAGGCATTTTCGCCTTGTGAACATAAAGGCACCAGGCACGGTACTGGATAGGAATGCACCATACCACGAAGATAAGGTACGAGAAATTGGGGCTCATACAGAGGGATATAGACAGTTGTCTTCCCTCGATGTATTTGCAAGTGGAACAGGAGAGAAATTGGCTAGTAGTGGTACTGGGTTTCCTCCGCCACGCATCGTACTGTGGCTTGCGGAGCGTCGATGTAGATGTAGATGCTTTTTAGAGCCAATCAGTTATATTCAAGCAAAAACGTAGATGCGATCTTTGTTGTTTTGAATTAGGGCACGCAGCAGCTGTACACCCAATATTTTACTGTTGACCATTGAACTCAAATGTCCCACCGAGGTTAAATAATGGCAGTTCAGCACTGACGTGGACCATCACGGATGGAACCGTTCAAACGACCCTCACCAATGCCTATACGTTTTCGTGAATGTGAAGAATAATGAATACCGAAACGTCTGAAATGAGAAATGTATTTCATGTATGTTTTCTACGATGGTTCTCTTCCTACACAAGGCACAAATGTTTTTAGTTACCTTTTTATATTCATCAGTTTATTACACTCAAAGTGAGTAATCTATTGCAAATTTATATTCTCAGATATGTAAAATTCAAAAAAATTACAAGTGCTTCTTATAAAAAAATAAGATAAAAAGGTCATAGTGAGCCGCCTCTAATATCTGATCACTTCTGCCTCCGGCACAGCGTCCACGATCAGCGGGTAGGTCTTCCACGGGCGGAGGCGCTTCTCTTTCGGAAACACATTATAGACAGCACTAGCACATTCCATGTTTGGAGCTTGAACTTTCGATAAACAATCTGTTTACACAATGATCGCTAACAGGCGCTACCAGGGGCAACATCGTCGTTCATAGGCAGCGAGCGCAGCCGCAACGGCGGCACTGCAATGGCGGGCACTAGCTTGCTTCCGCGAGTCACGTGTCTGTCAAGATCCCGCAGATATTCCTCTGCCTACTGTGTTTTTAAATAGCGACAAACCTCCAGTTGGTAGCTCTTCGCTCCGTTCCACGCCACATGCCAGTCGCATCCCCACGACCGGCTGTAGGAGATTCTCACCGAGCACAATCTCCACCGAATCATCAGGGATGGCACACCATACCGGGTGGCCAGCAGTCTTCGCCTCGGCCTCTCGCTTTTTCCGATCCTGGCATTCCCAGGAATCCACGCCACTATACTTGTACTGCTGCTGTGAAACGTTGACCATGTACTTATGGTAGTGTGGTTACTGCAGCGACAACACTACAGACTTCGAGTCTTTTACTTATACGATCAAGGACCATCATTTCAGTTGTTTATGTTTCTGGAAGCTGAATTCACCTTTCGTGACTCTATAATAAAAGTGAACTTCAGTGCAACCTTCACTTAAAAATAAGTTTTGTATCACCTCGGTTCCGAGAGTTCCGGAATCTGTACAGAAAATTGGAATAGAGATCAACATAAACATCATTTCTGCCCTTCTCATTGCTCATGAAAACCACACATTGCATGTCGTACCACCATATAGCGAGACCTTCAGAAATGGTGGTCCAGATTGGTGTTCACATCTGTACTATCCACAAGTTCATGAGGGCACTGTTGGTCCAGATTGACCCACTCCTCAACGGCTATTCGGCGTAGATCCCTCACAGTGGCTTATGGGCCACGTCGTCCTTAAACAGACCTTTTCAATATATCCCAGGAATGTTCGATAGGGTTATGTCTGGAGAACATGCTGGCCACTCTAGTCGAGCGATGTCGTTATCCTGAAGGGAGTCATTCACAAGATGTGCACGATGGGGGCGCGAATTGTCGTCCATGAAGACGAATGCCTCGCCAATATGCTGCCGATATGGTTGCACTATCGGTCGGAGGATGTCATTCGTGTATCGTACAGTCGTTACGGCGCCTTCCATGACTACCAGTCGCGTACGTCGGCCCCATATAATGCCACCCCAAAATATCAGGGAACCTCCACCTTGCTGCACTCGCTTGACCGTGTGGTTAAGGCGTTCAGCCTGACTGGGTTGCCTCCAAACCAACGATTGTTTGGTTGAAGGCATATGTGAAGAGAACGTGATGCCAGTCCTGAGCGGTCCATTCGGCATGTCGTTAGGCCCATCTGTACAGCTCTGCATGGTGTCGTGGCTGCAAAGATGGACCTCACCATGGACGTCGGGAGTAAACTTCCGCATCATGCAGCCTATTGCGCACAGTTTGAGTTTGAATCTTAACACTACGTCCTGTGGTTGCACGAAAAGCATTATTCAACATGGTGGCGTTGCTGTCAGGGTTCCTCGGAGCGATAATCCGTAGGTATCGGTCATCCACTGCAGTAGTAGCCCTTGGGCGGCCTGAGCGAGGCATGTCATCGACAGTTCCTGTCTCTCTGTACCTCCTACATGTCCGAACAACATCACTTTGGTTAACTCCGAGACGCCTGGACACTTCCCTTGTTGAGAGCCCTTCCTGGCACAAAGTAACAATGCGGACGCGATCGAATCTCGGTATTGACCGTCTAGACATGGTTGAACTACAGACAACACGAGCCGTGTACCTCCCTTCTGTTGGAATGATTGGAACTGATCGGCTGTCGGACCCCCTCCGTCTAAAAGGCGCTGCTCAGGCATGGTTGTTTACATTTTTGGGTGGGTTTAGTGACATCTTTGAACAATCAAAGAGACTGTGTCTGTGGTACAACATCCAAAGTCAACGTCTGTCTTCAGGAGTTCTGGGAACCGTGGTGAGGCAAAACATTTTTTTATGTGTGTATTAATTACTCATGTACATGCAATTACATCCAAGGATACAAAACCGGCTAGCCTAACAAAATGAGAAAATAGGTCAAACAATATAGGATCCAGATTTTTCAAGTATTTTTAAATGTTGTTGTAGAATCCACATATCAACGTATCACCTCGATAAAATAAAGTTACCGTACATAATTATGTTTTTGTTTCCAGGTATATATCTGCAGTCCAGACATACATTGAAATCTTTTCACTACAGTACCGTAGCACATCGGTGGGCGAGCTAAAAGAAAATGGTGTGTCATGCAGTAATTTGTTTTGTGCACTTGGGGAAATAACGGTGTAACAACTTTACGTAAAAGGGAGCACTCATGATTGGTTGATCGGTTGATTGGGGTGAGCGGACCAAACAGCGAGTTCATCGCTCTCATCAGCTTAGGAAGGGATGGGGAAGAAAGTTGACCGTGCCCTTTCCTAGGTATCATCCGGCATTTGCCTGAAGAGATTTAGGGAGATCACGGAAAACCTATATTAAGATGGGCGGGTGTGTGTTTGAACGGTTGTCCTCCCAAATCCATTATGCTAACCACTGCGCCACCTCGGTCAGTGAGCACTCACGAACATCCTTGAAGAAATAGATATATATTCACATGCGCACAATGAGCCTAAAAATTTAGTGAACGAACAAACCGAAAAATGGTTCAAATGGCTCTAAGCACTATGGGACTTAACATCTGAGGTCATCAGTTCCCTAGACTTAGAACTACTTAAACCTGACTAACCTAAGGACATCACACACATCCATGCCCGAGGCAGGATTCAAACCTTCGGCCGCAGCAGCAACGCGGTTCCAGACTGGAGCGCCTAGAACCGCTAGGCCACAGCGGCCGACGAATAAACCAACCTCAAAGTAAAGAAATATTAGAAAACTTCATTGATGTTATCAAGCAGGAAAACGGATAAAATAAATAAAACAGAAATACTAAATAACACACATCCATAGTAACAGCATAAATGTCGTAAGATAAAGACATAGCACCAAGAAAACGTCACAAATTACAGACCATAGCAAAATTGTTACGTAAAAGAAAAATAATAATTTCAACACAAACTGCACGAAATTTCGGGTAAAAAACATAGAGCCAAACATAAGAAGCCCACCCAGCTAGCCGCGCGGTCTAACGCGCTGCTTCCCGAGCGGCAGGGCATGCCGGTCACCGGCACGAAACTGCCCGGCGGATTAATGTCGAGGTCTGGTGTGCCGGTCAGCCTGTGGATAGTTTTTAAGGCGGTTTTCCATCTACCTCAGCGTATGCGGGCTGGCTCCCCTTATTCCACCTCAGTTACACTGCACAAAGACCGTTTCCACGTATCTGTAGGTATCATATGCGTACACAATACTTACTCTGCCATGCATTCATTTGCGTTTACAATCTGGTATGAGACGTTCCCAGGGGGGGTCCACTGGGGGCCAAGCCTGACAATAACCCTGGATTCGGTGTGGAGCGGCGGTGGCGTAGGTGGATTGCTGTGGCCTGTTGTGAGGTTGTGAACCACTGAGGGCTACGGCGGGACGAAGCCTCTCTGTCCTCTCTAGTTCCCCCGGTTTAATACAATACAAGAATAAGAAAATATCAAAACATAAAAGAATTTCCACACGTCACTTACTTCTAGCGGTAAGTATGTAAATTTATTAAAAACCTAAAAACCCTACTCGATTGCGAGAAAAGCACCTAGTGTTAAGTGTTTACCCAGGTTTCGGCGTAGATAACTACACCTTCTTCAGAACAACAACAATAAAACCCACAAGTGCCTAAGAAGACCTTTGTCAATGATTAAAAGAACACTATAGCTATACATTTATAAACGAAAGAGAAAAGGAAAATACAAACAGTACATATGTACAAAGTCAAAACCACTACTTAATGGTGTACGATCCACCTCACACCGGCCTAAGTTCGATGGGCCATGACCCGCCATAAACTGCAGCTACAAACGGTCGCTCACTTACAAGCCTAACCCGCTATCTATGCACATGCGCGATACAAGCGAAGTTACTTGAATGCGCATGCGCATATGAATACGAGACAGTTTATACATGGGTCGGGGCTAAATAGCCCATATATTCCCAACCGTGCATCAACGAATATCAAAAAGTGAAATGGCTAGATCAAGAGACGAGCTAAATAGGAGATGAAACCTAAGAATAACCGCACACGGTTGCTTACGCTAGTAAAGAAACTTATATAGACAGGGTGTTAAAAAAACGTACGGCCAAACTGTCAGGAAACATTCCTCACACACAAAAAAAGAAAATACGTTATGTGGACATGTGTCCGGAAACGCTTAATTTCCATGTTAGAGCTCATTTTATTACTTCTCTTCAAATCACATTAATCATGGAATGGAAACACACAGCAACAGAACGTACCAGCGTGACTTCAAACACTTTTTTACAGGAAATGTTCAAAATGTCCTCCGTCAGCGAGGATACTTGCATCCACCCTCCGTCGCATGGAATCCCTGATGCGCTGATGCAGCCCTGGAGAATGGCGTATTGTATCACAGCCGTCCACAATACGAGGACGAAGAGTCTCTACATTTGGTACCGGAGTTGCGTAGACAAGAGCTTTCAAATGCCCCCATAAATGAAAGTCAAGAGGGCTGACGTCAGGAGAGCGTGGAGGCCATGGAATTGGTGCGCCTCTACCAATCCATTGGTCACCGAATCTGTTGTTGAGAAGCGTACGAACACTTCGACTGAAATGTGCAGGAGCTCCATCGTGCATGAACCACATGTTGTGTCGTACTTGTAAAGGCACGTGTTCTAGCAGCACAGGTAGAGTATCCCGTATGAAATCATGATAACGTGCTCCATTGAGCGTAGATGGAAGAAACTAAAATGAGCTCTAACATGGAAATTAAGCGTTTCCGGACACATGTCCACATAACATCTTTTCTTTATTTGTGTGTGAAGAATGTTTCCTGAAAGTTTGGCCGTACCTTTTTGTAACACCCTGTATATGAAACTACCTATGACAACGGGAGGAACTATTAAAAACTATACCTAAAGCCAGTAGTTAGCCTGGGGGGTGGGGCTGAGGGGACGTAATCTAAAGACGTCGTGGCAATAAAGATATAGGGATAAAACGTGAGGTGTTCAATGGGCTAAAATCACCTTCATCATAAAAGGAAAATGAGGATAAAAAGAAAGATGAACAGCTTGACCAACCGTGCTCGCCAATCAGCGCGCACATGCATTAATCCCCAGATCATCAGATTTACAAGTATGAAGAACAGAGTAAAGGCGTGAAACCTTCAAAAAATTTTCTATTTCTTAGTAGGAGTTGGTCATTGACGATATTGTCTTTAACATGTTGCAGATGCTTAAATATTTGCATTTCTTCCAAAACATCCAGTTTTAAGCCCTTAACTTCAGTATGAAGTAACTCGATATTAACTTGAGGGCTCGGCGCATGAGCCATTTGCACAAGGTGTTCAGCATAAGTACAGCCCTTAGTACCGTCACCGCTTCTAGTAGGAATATACTTTTTATACCTGAGACCCAGAGCTCGCCCCATTTGCCTGATGTAAGATTTTGGACAATACCCACATGCAATTTATATACTCCTGTTTGGGAAAGTTTATCGCTCTTACTCTGAAAAGAGTGAATTAAATTCCTATGTAAACTATTATTAGTATAATAGGCGACTCTGAAATTATGCGCTCTGAGTAAACGCCCCAATTTTTAACTTATATTGCCTATGTAGGGGATAGATATCGTTGCCAACTGTTTGTCATCTAACGCATCCCCTAGGGTGCAAGACGTAATATCATTTTTATTTATTTTTCTTGTTATACATCTGTCTAACCAACTGAGGCCTATAGCCATTATTCACAGCAATATTCTCAAGTGTGACCAGTTCAGTTTCTACCGCATCTGGTGCAAGAGGGATAGCCGTAACTTGATGAATATTAGAATGAAAAAAGGCGTATGGATGGGTAAGGCAGTGGAGGGGAAAGGAAAAGGACTCCAGGGAGAGAAAGAAGAGAAGGTAGGT
Organism: Schistocerca piceifrons; assembly: GCF_021461385.2. NCBI lineage: Eukaryota > Metazoa > Arthropoda > Insecta > Orthoptera > Acrididae > Schistocerca > Schistocerca piceifrons. The sequence continues at coordinate 329,035,249 of NC_060141.1, forward strand.
GGGGAAAAGGAAACAGGATGGAAGGGGGGGAAGGACAGGGGGAGGGAGTGGGGTGAGGATCAGAGGGATAAATGGAGGGAGAGAGGGCATCATCTGGGAGGGGGAGGGAAGCCACCATGGGAGAGGAGATGAAGGGTGTAGAGGTGGAGGGTAGGGGGGACACAGTGGTGAAGGTGAGGCAGTGGGTGGGGGTTGGAGAGGAGAGAAGCAACTAGGGAATGGGGGGATCGAGTCGGCGAGAGATGTAGAGGACTCAGATATGTTTGAGGAGCAGATGGGGGAAAGAAATCAGGTCATAGAGGATTCACGTGAGGGACAGGAGGTGTATACGGAAGGTGAGGCAGAGTACATGGCACTCAAGGATCTGGAGGGACTTGTAGAAATTGGGGGGGGGGGAGGGGTGGATATCCAGGCAGAACTGCCATAACAGAGTTTGGGACAGATTAAGGATTTGTAGGTGTGGAGAATGGTAGGGGGGTTCGAACCCTATGTCTGGGCAGAGAGGCGGTTAAGGAGATGGAGGTGGTTGTGGGCTTTGAATTGGATAGAGTGGAGATGAGAGATCCAGATGAGGTGAGGTGTGGTGAGTCGAAGGTAGGCAAGGGTGGGGGAGAGGTGGACAGGACAGGCACAGATGCTAAGGGAAAAGTTAAGGAGCCAGAAGGTTTGAGTGGTACAACCTATGATGATTGACTGGAAGGATTGATTTTGAGGGGCCACTGATTACACCATGCAGCAGTGAGGTCAAGGTGATTCTGGGGAAGGTATTGGAACTGTTGAAGGGTAGGAGCAAGGGCAAGGAAGGTGGTGTCATTGGCATACTGCAGGAGGTGGACAGGAGGGGGAGTTTGGGCGTATTGGCTGTGTGCAGGAGCTAGAGGAGAGGGGAGAGGACAGAGCCTGGGTACACCTGCAGAGGGGTTGGAGGTGCAGGAATTGGCGTTACCGATGGTAACATAGGATGGGTGGTGGCAGAGGAAGGAGGCAGTCAGATGGACATAGTTGATAGGAAGAGTGTAGGTCTGTAATTTAAACAGGAGATCAGGATGCCATAAGCAGTCGTAGGCCTTATTGAGGTGTAGGAAGACAAAAATAGTGGAGTGACAGGAGTTAAACTGGAGGTAGAGGAGTGAGGTGTAGGAGTTGGTTGTCAGCAGAGAAGGAAGGCCGAAAGTCGCGTTAGGTGTTGGGGAGGAGGTGGTTATGGTGGAGGTGGTGATGGATGTGCCAGGTAAGGATGGATTCCTAGAGCTTGCTGTACACCAGAGTGAGACATATAGGGTGATAGGAAGAGGCATCAGAAGGAGACTTGTTGGGTTTCGAGAATGTCAGGATACGGGAGGTTTTCCATTAGTCAGGATTATGTTGTAGAGGGCAGCAAGGACTGCAAGGAAGGAGGGAGGGCAGTGTTTCAGATGACAGTAGGTAACACAGTCATGGCTGGGGACAGTGTTGCTTTTAGTGCTGAGTGTGAGGCTGATGTCCTGAGTAGTGATTGGAGTGTTAAGTTAGGATGGTGGTGTGTGGCCCATGTATTGGAAACTAGGAGCAAGGGGAGGAGCAGAGGTATGTACATGGTCGGTGACGTCAGGAAAGTGGGAATAATCAAATTGGGAATTATCTGGAATGGAAACGACATTGGATAGGTGGGAGGTTATCAGGAAAGGAATGGTCATCAAGGAGGAGAGGGTACTGCGGGGTAGGGCAGTTCCCAGTAGTTGGTGGAAAGCAGACCAATACTTGCAAGCGTTTATTGGGAGTGTGGCGTTGAGTTGTGCTCATGTCTGTCGCCAGGCATGGTGTTTCTTCGCAGTAAGCATGTTGCAGATGTGTCATTGTAATTGTTGGTGGTGGGTGAGTGTGTCCTGGTCACAAGTGTGGAGGAAGGAGCGGTAGAGGTGATGGGATTCACAAAGGAGAAGGATGGCTGTGGGGGCAGGGCTGGGTGGTTCAGGTGTATGGCATTGGTAGGTATATGGGTGGCTGCGATGTCAGACAAGGTCTGGGGGAGGAAGGCAGTGGTTTGGGAGATTTCATCAAGAAATTGGAGGGTAAGGTCGTCACTTTCGACCTGGGTGTGTATGGAATCCCGGTAGGCATCTGAATTGGTGTGAGAGTAATCGTGGACAAGTTTAGGAGGAATGTCAGGGTGAGGAACGGCGTGGGGATGGCGAGCAGCAAAGACAGTGAGGATGATGGGGGCATGATCACTATCAATTAGGTCAAGGACTTCTGCAGTTATGCGCCCAAAGAGGTTGGGAGAGGCTCGGATCACATCAGAAATGGTGTTGGATTCAGGTCGGGTGTGTTGGGGAAGGGAAACCAGGCCTCCCTTGAGGGTAGTGATAAACCGTTGCCACCACTAGAGTTCAGCAGGAGCACGGCTGTGGATATTGCGGTCTTCGGCAATCATGTAGGAAAGTGTGGCCAGTGTGGGCCAGGAAATCATACGGGTTGGGGGTACAGGGCAAATGTAACAGTAAGAGCAGGGAAGAAGAGGCTGAGGGTGAGATGCTCAGCAGGATTGTTGAGGAGAAGTTGGGGCCAAACAGAGAAGTGCTTGAGGTCGCCGATAGTAACCCTGCCATGTGCCATGGGGTATGAGAAAGGTCTCACTTAGGATGAAGGCATCCACATGGTGTTGATTGAGGGTGTGGAGGAAGAGGAGTTTGTGGGTGGGCAGGGAGCAGACATTGTGGTAAAGGGTACTTTAATGCTGTCATGCCTTGGTAGGGGAGATTTAGATAAAGGTGGTTTGGAGCTGATGGAGAAGTGGGAGTGGTTGTGGGAGTAGGTGGCATAGGTGGTGAGGTGCAAGATGGAATGTGCAGTGAGTGCGATTTTGGAAAGGGTGAGGGGGTGTTGGAAGGGGTGGATGTTTTGGAGGACAATGGTGACAAAGTGGATGATGTCCTCTGCAGTAGGAGGAGGGCAGAGCTAGTTGTTGGGGCAGATGGGGTCATCGATGGGGCGGACAGGGACGGTGAGCTCTGTGGGGACGGGAAGAGGTTTAGCTTTACATTTAGAGGAGTGGGAAGGATGGGGTTCATTACCGGTATTACAGGTTGGGGGAGAGGCGTGGTTGGGGCAGTTCTTCAAGAAGTGGGAAGCTTTGCCATGGGGAGAGGTAGGGGGGGCTCTTGCAGGTGGCAGTGACATGGTCATTATACTTGGGGCATCTTTGGCAGCAGTAGGATTGGAGGGGGGACAGGAGGGGTCAACTATGTGATGCCTATTATAGATTAGGGCTCCCTGTGTAAGGAGGCGATCGATGGAGGAGGAGGATTTGGTGAATAAGTGCATGAGGTAAGTTGGCCTGGCATCATTAAAGATGGGACAGGCCAATCAGATTGCAATACCGGGATAGGAGTTTAGTTCTACCAAGACCTCACCGTCCGTGATGATGGGGCTTAACTTTGTGATCACAGTGGTAAAGGTCAGTGGACATCAGGGAGGTTGATGCTGTTGGGAAGAGGACGGGGTGTGATAGGGGGTAAGGGTGGCTTGCGAACCAAACTGGATATGTGGGATTTTGGAGAGGAGATCAATGTGGAAGGAAGCATTTGGGGATTTAATGAGGACTGAGTCCTTTTGAGGAATTAGAAGGGAGATGGAGGCATTGGGAAATTATTTTCTGATGGCCAGGGTGAGGGTGCGAGAGTCAAGGTTCAGGATTGGAGAGGATGAAGGTGTGGGTGGTAGAGATTGAAGAGGTGGGGGTTGGGGTATCATCCATGGGTGTGGGGGGTCATGGGGATCAGGGATGTTCTTTGTGGAGAGGGTGGGAGCAGCCTCAACTTTAGGGCTTTTAGAAGGTTTCTTGGACAGGACAGGGTGGGAAGGGGGCTGGAGGATGGGTTGGAGGGATAGGTGTTGGGGGGGCAGGTCCTCCCTGAGGGATGGGCAATGCATGGGGTGGGAGCATGGGTGTGGCAGAAACTGTGGTGCGGTGGGCGGAAATTGTGCTGGCTGGGAGCCTGTCATAGGTGGTGCAGTGAGTGGTGGGAAATCTGAAGATGGCAATGGGGTGACAGCTAAGGGAGAGGGAGAGTCAGGGGAAGTAACTGCTGAAAACAGTGCAGGAGTGGAGCAGACAAGCAGGGAAGGGAGGACAGGGATGGGGCTCTGTGGAAGAGCTCTACGTGATGGTGGTTGGAGCAGTGGAGGATGAGGTGAAAATGATGGAGGTGGTAAGGTGGGACATGGTGATGGTGTGCAAGTGGGAGGTGAAGATGGTGATGATGGTGGACCGGCGACGGCGACGGCGATGGCGACAGCGACGGTGACGGCCATGGCCACAGCGACGAGAAACGGCGGCGGTAGCGAAGGACTGCAGCAATGGTGGTAGCAGCAGCGGCGGCGGCAGTGATGGCGACAAGGGAGCCCTCAGCGATAGCGGAGGGGGGCGGGGGAGGAGCAGCCTCTCCAGGCAGTGGCAATTGGGGTGGCCCAGTATCCTCGTGATCCTCGTGGCGTGGGAGGGGGGGGGGGGTGGGGGCGCGGAGGCAGCGGCGAGCACCGAGCGACGATGGCGGCAGCGGCGGCGGCGGTGGCGGTGGCGGCTGACGGACGTACGGACGGACGGAGGAACGAACGAATGGCTGGCAGTGGCGGCTGACACACAGATGGTGGCAGCAGCGGAGGCAGGGGGCGCTTCCATATGCGTTGATTCCACCCAGAGTGTAGCCCAGGCAGTGTAATCGCCTCACCTGGAATGGAGGGGATCCAACTGTCGAGATTGTTAAACCAGCTGTGTGCAAATCATTTAAAATTACGTTTCTATCACTTTTAGTTTGAGAGCTAGAAACTTTCAAAATGTTAGAGATGAGTGCAACATGCTATACATAATACTTGGCTCTGTGCAGATGGATGTTCTGGTGGCAGCATGTTGATAAAAGTGGTGTGTTCAAATGTGTGCCCATGTTCATGAATGCCCTATGCAATACGCCTCCTTAACGACCTGCGGACGGAATGCAACGTCACAGGTGTCACAGATTGGTAAGCTTCCTCGATACGCTGTTAGATGTCATGCTCCATTAGACTGCCAGTCATACTCCTTAACAAATCTGTATTTGCAATTCGAGTGTTTGCAGACATAGGCGACATAAAAATGCATACTTTGCCTACTTTCATTCCATAATGTCATATGGTATAATATTTTGGGGTAACTCTTCAAGTCAAACAAAAGTTTTCAGAGTCCAAAAGCGTGTAATACGTATTATTTGTGGAGTAAATTCACGGACGTCCTGTAGAAACCTCTTCAAAGAACTGGGTATACTAACTACTGCCGTTCAGTATATTTACTCATTAATGAAATTTGTCCTAAATAATATATCTCTTTTTCCAACAAACAGCTCAGTTCATACATACAATACCAGGAACAAAAACGATCTGCACAAGGACTTAAAAGCACTTACTTAGTTCAAAAAGGGGTCCACTATTCAGGAACACTCATCTTCAATAATCTGCCTGTAAACATAAAAAATTTAGTTACAAATAAAGATCAGTTTAAAAGGAGCCTGAAAGACTTACTAGTGGCCAACTCCTTCTACTCCATCGACGAATTTTTTAATAGAGACAAATGATGTATTGTATATATTCACACTATTAGGATTGTTATTTCAGCTTTACAAAATAAATAAATAAATAAATAAATTGACATGTTCCACATCCACGAGGATCTTCTCAGCACGGATCAATGGAACGAAAAACTAATCTAATCTAATCTAATCTAATCAGTGCAGAAAGGTACAACAGCCGAATGACTTTATACGAGGAGTTTGAAATAAGAACTGGCCCCGAAAGTATTTACAGTAACACTGACGCCGGACTGACCTTTATTGACAAACATCTCAGAAGATGCTGGAAATTGCCACCGTTCGCGGGGATGCAGCGCTGTGCTCGATTTGTCAAATTGGGAGACCCGCATAGCAGTTCTGCCTGAGGAATAGCAGTAGCAGCGTTTTCAGTGTTCTACTCTTCCAGTGTTTACAGATTATTTGAGTGCACTTGACCCTTTAATCACGGAGTGAGAGATCAGGTGATTGATGTGGCCAGGAGACTGCATTGTCTCTGCTGATAGTTCACTCGTCACTCAACACCTCACACACTGATGAGAAGGCAGCCAAGGTGATGTGTGCTATTGCTCGGTGTCGTGTAAGTTGAAACACATATGGGTGCAGAAGTTTCTGGACATAACACTTAGCATCAACTGTTTGGGGAAAGAAACGTGTTGCGATGCGGAAACGAAATATTTAGCACCAAAATCTTGAGATTATGAAACTGCTCTTCAAAGTACTACTGAGGATTTTGTGAGGCATAATGGCGCATATACTCTGAGTTCACATACCCTGACAGGCTGAACTAGGCCTCACCTGAAGGAATAAAAGAACTGAGAATGCAAACATTCTGGTTGCACTTTCCTCATAAACAATCGGCAGAGCCCATCACAGGTAAGCTCGTCTGTACGCTTTGGCTACTGGACGGCAGTAAGTTTATAATCACATAGATTCAGGTCCGTTTTGATAATGTTTTGACGCGACGAGCTCTTAATTCCCACTTGCAGAGATAAACGGCTTTGAGATTCCGTTGGACATTGTTCCAGGCTTTCCTTCACTCGATCATAATTCTTCTGTTACATTCAACTGGTCACCAAATATGTGTACTTCTCTCACTCACCCAAGCGTAATGACACAGCGAAGTATTCGGGACAGAGAATGTGAGAGATGCACATGCACAGATACGTGGCAGCAAACGATTGGTGCAGCGAAATCATGACAACCAACATTTTCTGTAATGGGCCGTTCTGCTGTTAACAAGAGTAAATTCCCTATCAAACTTATAAATACACAGCCGGAAAAAAATTAGTGCACTTGGAAAGACGACGTTGATGTTGATCCGATGACGGCATCTGTCACCTGGGTGACAGTAGACATATTGATATTCGTTTCAACGTCACTCGACAACTGTTAGCAAAGTGGCGTAGTTACATGGGCGCCACCTGTGTCTACCCTTTAACAGGGAATGCTTACAGCGGGCAGGCACAGTGTGGTGCAAAGGCGTGAAACCAGCAAGCAACCATACCACAGAGGCATACTTTCGCTTCCTCCAGACAGCTGAGCAATTTTGAAAGGGGTCAAATTATGGCCTTCCGAGTGGCGGGATGGTCCTTTCGGAGAATTGCCGTACGCGTTGGACATTCTGCGTCAGTTTTGCAGCAATTCTGGTATCAGGGGTCACGTGAACATTCTACCTGTAGAGAAGATTCTGGACATCCACTCAGTACAGACGCAAGCCCGCTAGGTTCGTCGTATTATAAGTGGCAGATCGTACAGCTACGACAGCCCAAGCAGAGGGCTTCTGAGTACAGACGTGTCAGTACGAACCGTTGCGACCCAGTTATATGGAGTGAGACTACGGGCATGTGGACATCTTCCACAGCATCGACGTACATGGCTCCACCGGCGCCGTCAGAGGATCACCTGGAAGATGGAATGGCGTGCCGTGATATTCAGTGAAGAAAACAGATTCTGCCTGCTTGCAAGTGATGGAAGTTTGAGTGTATGACCTGGACATGGAGAGCGCTGTCTCATGTAGTGGAATCATCTAAGACACCCTGGCCCCGCCTCTGGCCCAATGCTTGAGTGCGATAAGTTACAACACTTGTTCGCCTTTGGTGTTTTTGAAAGGGACGCTAACCAGTGCTCTGTACGCGCAGGATATTGTTAGACCCATTAATTTGCCGTTCTTGGAACAGGAAGGTGATATGTTGTTTCAACAGGATAAAGATCGCCCAAATATTGTCCGTGAAACTGAACGTGCTTTGCAAGAGTTGCAGAAATTTCTCTGGCCAACACGAACTCAGGAGTTGTCCCCATCAAGTACGTGTAGCATATGATGGAACGAGAAGTGACTTGTGCTACTCGTCAACCAACAATTATTACAGAACTAAGTGAACAGGTCGAGCCGATGTGGCTTGGCGTATCCCAGGGCATTAGGACAGTATTCGATATCTGCACGATCGACTGAACGCCAGAGTCAGTGCTTGAATTTCCGCCTGAGCAGGCTACACCACATACTAATATGGGTGTTTCTCGTCATGGGTCAATAAAGGCACCACAGAGCCACTTGTCCCATTGGTTTGTAAATATAATCATTTCATGTAGTCTATAAGTGCTGTTGCAGCAATGAATCTTGAGTGAATTGGGAACTTCTAAAAGTTGTACTAACTTTTTCTTCCAGCAGTGTATTTTTCGGGTGAGTTTTATTTTCCATCCCATATGACCCCAGACCATGCCGTGAAGCTCATTTGGCGTTGTTTACTTGCAAAATCGGATACCAGCCACCTGGATTCTCAGTTCTCGCACATTTATCAGATGTTTTAGCGGAAACCTTCAACCCAACATTGACGGGCGCTGTTTAGCTGTACTCGTCTAACAAAAATGGACAAAATAACCAAACAGATATAGATGCAACTGCCAGAAACAGTTAAAATGTACTTTCTCTATACTATTACCTTCTAGCTACCAAATTTAGCCATCTTCTCCTGTTCATGAACCATGCTCCCAGTTCATATTTACTGTTTGTAGTTCTGTTCTTGCTATTCGGTAATTGTCAAAATCCTCAATAAATGATACTATATTCCAACTAGTCTTCAAATGGTGCAAATAGCTCTAAGCACTATGGGACTTAACATCTGAGGTCATCAGTCCCCTGGACTTAGAACTACTTGAACCTAACTAACCTAAGGACATCACACACATCCATGCCCCGAGCAGGATTCAAACCTGCGACCGTAGCAGCAGCGCGGTTCCAGACTGAAGCGCCTAGAACCACTCGGCCACAGCGGCTGGCAGCTAGTCTTCATGTCTAGTTCTTAAAGAAGTATAATTCCTACTTTCTTTCCCTCATTAAATGTGATGCCAGCATCATTCACTCAATGCTTGATGCTTCACAACAAATAAGTTGTGTTTGCGAACCTCGACCGAGAAACATTGGAAGACATTTTGAGCTTTTCTTTCATACAGTTCTTCAGCAGCTTGTCTAGCCCTATAAACTTATTTCATAATATCGAAAACAGTATCAGGAAACCTGTCTGTGTGAGTGAAGCTAGTGTTCATTCTTTCTTGGCGTTTTGTACTTACACCACTCTAAAGAATGTAAATTCTGGAGACGACGCTGCTCAGTAGACGCCTTGTGAAAGTATGACGCTTACACACCACCGCTCACTGCCTCCCGATTATGTTTATTGCTGACGAAATGACACTGCTCTGAGAGTAATATTCTTTATACGTATCCTCTGAAAACAAGATAGTTAGGAAAGAAACGACAGTTGAAACGCCGCCAGCAGATGCACATAAAATCACAGTCTTCTGCATTATGCGGTGGTACACGTGATTAAAACTTTTTAATGAGCATATTTTTCTTCCTAAAAAAATTATACTGTTCAGCGTACAAAAAAAATACTCTTAAGATCTTTTTTATTCAATAATATTAGTTAAGAATACGTCGAAGTAGACATGTTCCCAATTTTAATTCGGCAGCAAAAATGAAAAATCGAGTTTTTTGGTCTGTTACACCATTTCACTAACCTCAAATATTTTGGCTTCTTTCATACAGTCCTTCAACAGCTTGTCCAGCCTCTATAAATCTATTTTATAATATCCAAAACAGAAGTTACAGTATTACCCGAATAATAAAATTAGGCTACCCTGAGTCCCCAACCAAGCGCCGCAAACATTGCATTGAAACAAGCGTTCAATTCATAGTGCTGTGGAATGTGAGAAAGAAACCGGAAATTGGCATTCATAAGAAGAAGAACACCAAAAATGCAACAGGAGCGTAATATGTAAGTCATTGTCCACGCAACCTGCCACTGATGATGCCTTGCAGAAAATAAAGGCGAAACGCGTATGGCACTAAAATTGTGTTTTATTCAGTTACTGTCAGACGGTCCATAAGTAAAAATTATCAGTATGCCGCAAAGCTAGTTCCTGTAGATTGAAGCGTTCACGAAGGTTTAGGTTAGGTTAGTGTTGTTTAACGTCCCGTCGACAATGAGGTCATTAGAGACGGAGCGCAAGCTCGGGTTAGGGAAGGATGGGGAAGGAAATCGGCCGTGCCCTTTCAAAGAAACCATCCCGGCATTTGCCTGAAACGATTTAGGGAAATCACGGGAAACCTAAATCAGGATGGCTGGAGACGGGATTGAACCGTCGTCCTCCCGAATGTGAGTCCAGTGTGCGTTCACGAAACAAAAGGGAATTCCATATCTTACGTGACTCCGCTTATATTAAATGAATGGCGGTATTACACGGTATTTATGTAGAAGTTACGAGTAACGTAGATAAGGGCACCTGTAACAGTACCAGGTTCAGAGTGCAGCCTGTTGACGTAGCTCTACCCTGGTTGGTATCGGGTCGCTGAAACCCCGCGGGTTGTTGGCGGAGGACAGCGAGAACACCGCGAGACTGTTATATGTGGCGTCACGTAATATTGCCGGCGTCCCTTCAAAGTGAATTAGCCTCTGAACGTCAATGGTGTCATCGCGGCCATTCCAATCTTCATTTACTACCGCGTTCAGCCCGTCCTGCTGAGCTCTGCAGTGGGCGCTTTTGCATCCATATATTCACTGCCCCTAAATCTTCCAAACGTGCTGGAATTTTCGGACACACAAATGCCACAGCCTGCCATGTCATCCTGGAATTATAAAGTCTGGGAAACGTACTGAATGTGCCTCGCAGAAAATCGATTCAGGTACTCGGCATACGACAAAATATGCGTCTTTGTTGCAAATAATAACAGAATTACTGTTCATCAGCGTGTAAATGATCTACTCTTTGTACTAATCAGTAAGGTTTTGAGAATTAATTCTAATTCCATGATATCAGCAATGCTTGCGTTTTCTAATGCAATGTACCATATTTTACGCTTCGTGTTTGTTTTACTAAATGACAAAATAATTAAAAGAAACTAATTTAACTTCATTTACAAATGCGACGCCAATTACTCCACATATATTCGACTTGCAGCGCTGTGGAATGGTCTCGAGTGCACCATAGAATATCTATGGAATAGGAATATCTATGGAGTGTGCATTCAGACGAGAATTTTTGTCGCAACGTACAGTGATTCCAACGGTCATGTGACTATGATGCGGCGTAAACTTTGCCACTAAACGACATCCAGATTAGGAATGTAATTATATCGCTAGTACAGGCGTTTGATATGCATCTTAAAAAATTGCATTCGGTACCTGGATCGAACTTGGCTTAAATTTTTGAAAAGGTAAATGCAAGGCCATTTCACTTGTTTGTGGCAAGTATCGCACCTCAGATGTTGCCAGATTTTCGTGGTTCCCATAATCGGTAAAGAATGGATAGGCAATGGTATCTCTCCTTGGTTTTGTGCTGCGATCAAACGTATTGTTCAGTCTCTTTAACAAACTGTTTTGTAGTGGCATTGCGAAATAGCATCCTGACGAGCCAAAGTGAAAGTGTGCCGCGGAGCACCAAATTTGAGACATGACGTAGCAAATTAGTTTTTTAATGCACTTTAAAATATTTGTTATTATTATTTTCGATTATTCCCATTCAAGAGAGCGTTTGAACTTGAATTCCTTTATGATGATTGTTTATGTTTCTTCTGAACCCAAATTTTCTTCATGTGTTCACTGTGTTGTTTCTTTCGCTCCGCTGTCCATTTGCATCCTGGTCTCTTCTGTGTTGTGATGTCAAATTTATGTTTTTTGATGATGTTCTTGAATTCAGTTCTATTTTCTGCATTGTTTACTGTTATGTGTGCTTGTATGAGGTCCTCTTCAACTTCTTTTATCCATTTTGTCTTTACCCTGCCTGAGTTGATGACTTTAAGAATTCGCTTTGAAATTCTGTTTTCATTCATCCTGTGGATATATCCGTAGAACTGCATTCTTCTTTTCCTTATTGTATCAGTAATCTTGTCTGTGTATTTATATAATTCTGATGTTGGTCTCTTCTTCCAGATTCCTTGCTCTTGTATCGGGCTAAAAATTTTCCTGAGAATTTTCCTTTCTTGTTTCTCTATTGCTTTGATTTTAGTTTGCCCTCCTATTTGTGTTGTTTCAGATACATACAGTGCCTCCGGAAGTACGACAGTGTTGTAGTGCCTCAATTTTGCATTAATGGATATGGACTTTTTGTTATAATAGTTCCACGTGAGTTTATATGCTTTCTGTAGTTTTTTTATTCTTTCCTCATTGGCCTTTAGGTTGATCCCTGATGGCTGGATGATTTCTCCCAGGTACTTAAAATGTGGTACTTGTACGATTTTCCCATGGGTTGTCACAATGGGCAATTTGTCTTGTGGCTCTCTTTCTATGTACTGGGTTTTCTCATATGAGATTTGCAGACCAGTTCTTTGTGCAATTTCGTGTAACTTCTCTATGGCGTTAGTGGCTTCTTTTCTATTATTTGTGAGGATTGCAAGGTCATCCGCAAAAGCTAAACACTTCACATTGAATCTATTATCTTTTCTAATGCCAATTTGGACTTCTTTGACTTCTTTTTCCCATGTCCTGATAGTTTTTTCAAGAATGATATTAAAGAGTAATGGCGAAAGTCCGTCATCCTGTCACACTCCAGTTTGGATTTCAAATGGTTCCGAGATATCCCCCATAAATTTAACCTTGGAGACCGTGTCAGTTAATGTTTCCCGAATGATTGCTCTTGTCTTTCTGTCAATGCTGAATTCTTCCAGCGTCTTGCAGAGCACTACTCTGTCTATTGAGCCGTAGGCCTTTTTAAAATCTACAAAAGTGACCACTGTGTTTCGGGTGTTTCTCATCTGGAGAATCATTTTCAGATTCCATATCTGCTCTATGCATGATCGTCCCTTGCGAAAACCAGCTCGGTATTCTCCTATTTGTGGGTCAGCTTGTTCTTCTAATCTATTCATGAGAACTTTTGATAGGATTTTATATGTGACCGGTACGAGTGAGATACCCCTGTAATTATTTGGTTCAGTTTTGTCCCCTTTTTTGTGGAGTGGATGGATGAGTGGGCATTTTCACTCAGAATGGATCTGTTCTGTTTCCCAAATGTTTAATATGATTTTGTGAATTTTTCCTGTTAATCTTTCATCATTTAGTTTCCATAGTTCTGCAATAATTCCATCTTGTCCTGGGGCTCTATTGTTTTTCAGTGTCTTGATAATTTCTACTATTTCGTTGATGGTTGGCGGTTTAACATCAGGATTTGGTGTAGATGTCTCGTAGTGAATATCCTCTGTAGGTCTTTCGCTGTTGAGAAGTTTATTGAAATAGTCTGCGAGGATTTGGCAGTTATTCTTCGTGTTAGTTTCTAGTGAACCATCCGGTTTCTTGAGGCAAAGATTGGGTGGTTGGTATCCTGCAATATGTTCTTTAAACGTCTTATAAAAATTCCTGGTGTTGTTGTGTTGTTCTTCTTAAAGTCTTGTTCTATCTCATCTAGTCGCCGTTTGTCATAATTTCTTTTTTCCCTCCGAATGGTTTTCGATGTTTGTTTTCGGACTACTAGAAATTGTTGCCATTTTTCTGATGTTTTGTGACTATTGAAGTTTTTCCAGGCATTGGTCCTTTCTTCTATTGCTTGGTCACATATTATATTCCACCATCTGTGTTTTCTCCATCTCGGGGGTTGACCCAATTTCATCGTGGATTTGAGGACGTCCACAAGTTCTGTCCAGTTTGTGGTGTTTGCCTGACTAATTTCCTGTAAGATGTTTTCCTTGTTGAGTTTTATGCATTCGGGGTCTGGTCTCAGTACTTTGGTTAGTTTTGGGTTTTTTTCTATTGGGTTGTAATCTAGTCTTTATCTGTAGAATACGGAGGTCTGAGTCAAAAAAATCCTCTTCTCGTTTTCACATTCAGAATTCCGGCTGTGTTACTCTTGGAGATGACCACATGGTCAATCTGGAATTCACCCAACATTGTGTTGGGCGACTTCCAAGTATACAGTTTCTTGTTGGGTTTTTTGAATTGTGTTGACATAATTACGAGGCCGAAATTTTCGCAAAAGCTCATCAATCTTTCCCCATTCCTGTTAGTTCTCTTGTGAGCTGTATGGATTCCGGTGATTTTCCTGTATTTTTTTCTCTTTGCCTAATTGTGCGTTAAAGTCGCCTAACAAGATTATTACATGGTGTTTGACAATTTTGTTTGTCGTCTCTTCAAGGTCATTCCAGAAGTCATCCACTTTCTGGCGGTTCTTCTTGTTATAGTTATTTGTGGGTGCGTGTGCGTTGATCAAGGTATATGCTTTGTTGGCCAATTTGACGGAGAGCATTGATATACGTTCTGAGGCAGGCTGGAAGTCAATGACAGAGTCGCTGATAGATTTGTGGACTGCAAATGCTGTACCAAACTGTTTGAGCCTTTCTCATTAGTTTTAACTGCTGGTTCTCCTTTGTAGATCCTGTAGTTTTCTGTATCAAAATGGTTTTCGTCCGTAAATCGTGTTTCCTGGATTGCAAGGATTTTGATCTGGAATTTTTGCAGCACGTCTGTAAGTTGTTTGATCTTGCCCAGTTTGAAAAGAGTATTAGTATTAAGTGTACCGATGAAGTGTCTTTGATTTGTGTGTAATAATTTTCATGTCGTCTGGTTCTCAACCTTAGGCGAAAGATGAGGCTCCTGGTCCTCCGGAATCCGATGACCGGGGTAGTGGATTCATTCCTTGTGTTATCATCATGTTTGGTTTTCAAGTTGAAAACTAACTTGGTGGTGGTCCTTCCGAGGAAAGATCACGAGGAATACGACTTGATTGTTGAGATCAAGAAGGTTGCTGCGGCCGCACCATCTAGGCGAACAGACGCTGACCCCTAACCGCTGGATACCAGGCAGACGTTAGTGGATTTCGGTTGATAGTTTTGGTCCACCCCGGGTATTTTATTTCCCCGGTACCCTCCATATCTGGCGAGCATTCCCCTATCCGCCACCTGGGGAGGCGCCCGATAGGAGACTGTCAACTCCACACGGGAAAATATTTGTTATTATTATTATTATTATTAACTTTTTTGGCATTTTACTTATCGTCATTCCCAATACAACTTTGTTGGGTCTGAATCACAATCAATTAATTTTGTACTCTCTTTGGAATGTTCTTCGCTCATGATCGAACTAATCTTGGGATACGGAAGAAATTCTGGAGACGACAGGATGGAGATGATACGCTGGTGGACGGCCAAACGGTCATGTCCAATAGTAATGTGGCATATGGTTACTGCTCCGCTTCTTGGTCCATCGGATACTCTGAATCATCCAAGATGTTTTACCAAATATTTATCTCATATGAAATTTTATAGGACTGTTTTAATTCTTTTTGGAATATTTTGTTAATTGTGAGTTTCACTACAAATTATGACAGGTTAGTGTTTCCAACCTGTATAATTTTTGTGCTCTTTTTAACTATTAATTCTGCTTTTTCATTAACATCAATGCCACAGTGAGATAGTATTCCACTGAACTGTAATAATTGTCGTTCTGTTTCACCGATTTAATTACTGCCTGGACTGCTTTAATTTTAATGATTTCTGACTCTTTTTCCTAGATACCTACTGATATTGCTTCCACAAAATATGAACACTTTGTCGAATGCTTGTAGAAAGTTGATTAGTCGACTTATTGCAATTCTGATGACTGGACTTCCACCTTCAAAATTTGAGTGGTGTAGTCCAAATCTTGATAGTAAGAGAAAATTTTGCTCCACGTTCTTACACTTGTTTTTCCTTCTTTTCCAATAAAGAGCCATTTCTGTAGATGTGCAGCGACTGATCTTTAAGGTATCTCAGATCCTTGTTTCCAATGCTGTTGCTCTTGCTGTTAATTTAGCTGTTTCACTTTTTTACAATTATTCATTATGTGTAGTTTGTGTTGTAATTAAGGAAGAATATGGGTGAGAGGGTGGAAAATAAATTCTTCAGTGTCAAATTTTAGTAGATTTTCTTGTGACCTTCAGAGTTGCGTAATTGTTCTCTGTCTGTTATCTTGGCAGAAGTTCAATAAAAATGAAAGTATGCTACGACTTGTTAACCCTCACTCTTTCCTTTTGCTTTCCTCCCTCACTTCAGATTGTTTGCCTGTTGCTCTAGCGTTTGGGCTGAAACAACTAAATCACGGTTTAGTAACCGATAATTTAATCTTCAGAAACAGATTAATGACTTACTAGCAAACAGGTATTGGTAAATGACTCGAAGAAGTGCATATAACATTCTGATACGTTGTACATAATTTAATTCCTACGTGATTCAACATTGAAAGGACTTTCTTATTCTTTCTAAATATCCGAACTGTGCAGTTAGGAAACCCTCGGGAATGCTTGGGATCTTTCTGCGTAAATAGTGAGATCCTTCCATAATTTATAATGACATTGTTTTACTTCACATGACAAAGCTAACTTGTTCGACACGCACTTCTTTTTAATCACAGTCAGAACATTAAAGCAACGAGTGGTCCTCTAACAAGCAACACACGCAATAGTATAAGATTCATTTCGGGGAACTGACATAATCGTAAGTGAGAAGGAAACAATATACTCAATCGCACTCCTCACAGTTATACATCTATTAATTAGCGCTCACTAATGTCAAATGCTGATGACAGTTAAGGTAAGTAGCACTCTCTAACGCGGAACTGGGAGCCTAAGAAACTCTTATTAAGTCTAAAAACGACTGTGAATTGTGATAACAACAAAGAATGCTTCCCTGTCACCACACAGATAAAGTAAGCGCATCTTGAAAATAATAACAAAACTGACATGTTCTGATATCTTTTTCCCAAGACCAGACGGAAATGGTTTGATGATCACATACCCTAACTTACGCAGTTCAGCCAGAAGTGATTCGAAAACACCACAGCTAGCGCTAAGACTCCTCTGTCTTTAAGAAGGCCGGGGGGGGGGGGGGGGGGAGGGGTTGGGAAACGACCGATCAAAATCTCTCGCCCCCGTTCACATCCTTGCCTGACCCTGTCCTGTTTTCCGTCGTCTCGTCTACCACCACGCCATTCAGAGAACGGGACTTTCGTTTAAAAAATTAGAGGGGAGAGACTCGTTGGGTTTGAAGTGACGGACCACTCTCTCGCTTCAGTCTTCGTTTTCTCTATCTCTCTCACGGACTGCCTCTTCTCTGTCGCGTCTTAGAGGACGTTGACCAGAGAACCGTTCCTACATTTAAAAGTTCGTTGGGTTTGAAACTCTTAGCCAACTTTCTCGCCTTGTACCTGTTACGGGCCGTTGCCCTCTCTGTCTTCATGCTACATTAATTTCCAAACGACCACACAATCATTCAAGGACAATTACTCATGGAACAGGATAACGGAAATTAAAATGGAATTCTCAGGAATAAATGAAATAATTGCCTAATTTGGTCCATCTTCTCCCCAGCAATTTTAGTGCAGTCTTACCAGGGTAGAAATTTAGTGTGGCAGACTCGATAACGTGTGCAACAAATATGACGTGCAAGTTGTCAGTGCAAATTATATAAAACGAAGAAATTTGAGTTTTATCTCTTCTACTTTTTATATGAAGAGAATCTTTGTTTTCCACTATCTGCTATACATTTTTATATGTTTAATCATATTTCATTCTTAGGGAAACTAAAATATTAATCATACATATTCATTCTCTGCGTCATAGATACTAGTAGGTACTAGTAATAGAGGTGACTACTTTAAAACAACAGCAAAACACAGTCACTGTGCTTTCGCGATGGTACTATCACCTACGATAGTGTCACTAAAGTGGAGTTACTGAATACGGTTTCTGAAATTCTTTCATCATAGTAGACGAACTCAATATTCCACAGTTCGAATGTAGAACTGCTGGTAAGATGAGTAACATGAGATATCCTCGCTGCAGTGAAGCAACTCAGACCTTTTAATAAAGAGAAGCCTTTCGGTCCACATCGTATACCAATTAGATTCCCTTCAGGGTATGTTGATATAATAGCTCCGTACTTAGCAATCACATACAACTGCTCGCTCGACTTAACATCCTTATCAAAAGACTGGAAAGTTGCACAGGTCACACCAATAATGAAGGAAGGAAATAAGAGCAATCCGCTAAATTACAGATCCATATCACTAACGTCAATTTGCAGTGGGCTTTTGGAACATTACTGTGTTCAGTCATTATGAATTATCTCGAAGAAAACTATGTACTGAACATAGCTTGGATTCAGGAAATATCGTTCTTGTGCAAAAGAACTGGCTGTTTATTCTCATGAAGTAATGAATGCTATCGACAAGTGATCTCAAATTGATTACTCATTTATAGTTTCCCAGAAGGCTTCCCCACAGGTGGCTTCTAATCTAATTGCACCTGAGTTGCTCACGTGGATTCGTGATTACCTGTCGGAAAGATCACAGTTCGTAGCAGCTGACGGAAAGTCATCCTGTAAAACAGAAGAGATACCTGGCGTTCCCCAAAGAAATATTATAGGCCCTATACCTTTCCTAATGTACATAAATAATTTAAGAAACAATCTCCATAGCTATCTTATATTGCTTATAAACGGCTGACAGTTACCGTATAGCAAAGTCATCAGAAGATCAAAAAGAATATCAAAACGATTTAGACATGATACCCGAACAGTGCGAAACGTCGCAATTGACACTAAATAATGAAAAGTGTTAGGTCGTTCACAGTGCTAAAGGGAATCTCTTAAATACGGTTGTACGATAAGGCACACAATTCAACTAAATGCCTAATAATAATCATTAGGAACTTAAATTGGAACGATCACATAGATAAAGTTGTGTGGCCGGTGAACCAAAGACTGCGTATTATTGGTAGAACTCTTAGAAGGTGCAACAAATCTATTAAAGAGGCTGCATAGACTACGCTTGTCCGTCCTGTTATAGAGTTCTGGTGTGTGATATAGGACCTTTGGTAGATAAGCTTGACAGAGGACATCGAAAAAGTTCAAAGAAGGGCAGCACGTTTTGTATCAGCGCGAAACAGGGGAGAGAGTATCACGGTAGGATACATAAGTTGGGGTGGCAATCATTAAAAAATGGCGTTTTTCGTTGTGGCGAAATCTTTTCACGAAATTTCTCTCACCAACTCCTCCAAACGCAAAAATATGTTGTTGACGTCCACCTAAGTGGTAAATGGAAATGAGCATTTGGCGTCATTGTCCGGGAGGCTCCTTAAGGGGCAACATATGTGGTGAAATATGATCATGGTAAGGAAACAAAATAAATCAGAACTCGCAGCGAAAGACTCAATTTTTTCCGCAACCTGTTCAAGAGTGAAAGGTAAAGAAATAGCGTGAAGGTGGTTCGATGAACCCTCGGCCAGGCACTGAAGTTGAATTCCTAGAGTGGCCATGTAGATGCAGATTTAGATAGTTTGGACATCTGTATAATCCGGAGGTAATGGCACACACAGTCATATACAAATTTTATCTGTTGGTGAAAATTGCTCGATATATGTATAGATCCATCAGTATGAATGATAGCACTCTCCCCACGACAGAATTTATCTAGCACTTATCTCGTAAATATGTAACCATACTGTCACATAAATTAGTCTTACGATTTTATGTCTTGATTAAACTGTATTTTGATATTGATCAACACATAGAGCGCCTGTTACTATTGTGATAACTATAATTAGACCTTTGCTATAGTTACCTATTAAAAGTAACTCCTCCTCTTGAATTTAGAATTGCATCTGTAGCAGAAAATTCGGCACCAATGCTGTTAGAATAAATAATTGCATGAAAATGAAGTAAATACGTGGAATATTGAAATTCATATTTTAGCGCACGATAAACAACAGTGTCATATCAGTGCCACGTGGCTGTTTCGGTTTGAGGCACGCTACATACGAAGTACAGTAAGCCTGATCCATAGATGTTCATATTCTGCGCATAGTCGTTAAGATGTTATTATAAGAGAAAGACAACATATCTGAGAATTTATATGACTATTTGTAGAGATCACTTCGAATATTAGAGACCGTGTGACGTAACTAATTTTCTGCCGTTACAGTAGACCTGTAAAACAGTTGAAAAATTCAGATTTTAAGAGACTCCAATGTTCAAACTTAAGTCATAGAAGCCGTTGACCAGAGGTATAACAGCATCGTATAAAACCAGAAAGCAATGCATTTAAAGAAACGTTAAGAAGTGAAGGAATAAATTTAAAGAAAACGTAATTCTCGCAGTACTGTTTCTGCAGCAAACAGTACTCATACCATTCCATCTTAACTATACATTAAATCAACTGAAATCAAATATTCTTTATTCTCTGCAGCATAAATATTCTACAACAATATATAAAGATTATTGTGTAGGAATGACAAGCACAACAGCAGCAAAAACTTCCAGATACACAAACCAACAACACTAGAAACAGTTATTTTAGTTATGTAGAACGTTTATTCTAATAAATGTTGACATTACCGTTTTTATGTGATGTGCAGAAGTTAAAACTGAAAATTCTGTTAACATCACTGCGCTGTCATTATATCTATGATCATAAAGAATTAGGTTCTTATTGAATACAGGCTGAAGCGACAGAGAAACTGATAGGCATGCGTATTCTAATGCAGAGATATGTAAACAGGCAGAATACAGTGCTGCGGTCGGCAACGCCTATATAAGACAATTGTGTGGTGCAGTTGTTAGATACGTTACTGCTGCTACAATGGCACGTTATCAAGACTAAAGTGAGTTTGAACGTGGTGTTACAGTCAGCGCACGAGCGATGGGAC
Source organism: Schistocerca piceifrons (assembly GCF_021461385.2). Taxonomy (NCBI): domain Eukaryota; kingdom Metazoa; phylum Arthropoda; class Insecta; order Orthoptera; family Acrididae; genus Schistocerca; species Schistocerca piceifrons. The sequence continues at coordinate 329,055,984 of NC_060141.1, forward strand.
ACAGCATCCCCGAGGTAGCAATGAAGTAGAGATTTTCCCGTAAAACCGTTTCACGAGTGTACCACGAATATCAGGAATCCGGTAAAACATCAAATCTCCGACATCGCTGCGGTCGGAAAAAGGTCCTGTAAGAAAGGGACCAACGACTACTGAAGGGAATAGTGCAGTGCGACAGAACTACAACCCTTCCGCAAATTGCTGCAGATTTCAATGCCGGGCCACTAACAAGTTTCAGGGGCGAACCATAAAACAAAACATCATTGATATGGGCTTTCGGAGGCGATGGTCCACTCGTGTACCCTTGATGACTACAAGACACAAAGCTTTACGCCTCACCTGGGCCCGTCAAAACCGACATTGGTCTGTTGACGACTGGAAACATGTTCCATGGTCGGACGAGTCTCTTTTCAAATTGTATCGAGCGGATGGACGTGTACGGGAATGGTGACAACCTCATGAATCCATGGACACTGCATGTCAGCAGGGGACTCTTCAAGCTGGTGAAGGTTCTGTAATGGTGTACAGTGATATGGGACGCCTGATACATCTACATACGACTGTGACAGGTGACAAGTACGTAAGCGTCCTGTGTGATCACCTGCACCCTGCAGGATTCATGGTGTCAATTCCCTCCAGCACTTCTTCAGACATCAGTCGAGTCCATGCCACGTCGTGATGCGGCACTTCTGCGTGCTCGCGGGGGCCGTAAGCGATATTAGGCAGGTATACCAGTTTCTTCTGATATCATTTATAACCTGTCAGCCAACACTTTTTATACAATCGCTCGAAGCATCGTAATCACGTGTTGTTCGATATTCGCAACGTCTGCCCGGTCAACCTTCTCGCTCAGCGCAATGTGACTGTTCTGCAACACTGTCCTTATTCTCCATATTTGGGACCGGCATACTTCGTTTTGTTTCTCACGCTTGAATTAGCCCTGAAAGGCTTTCGCTTCACAAACTTCGCGAGTAACCACCGTGCTTCGAGTTATTCCACAAGAAGCGTTTCCTGACAGTTTATAAGAACTTTACAACGGTAGTCAGAAGTGAGTTGCAGCTAATGGTGATTACCCTAAAGGCCAGTAAAAGTATTTCGTTTATAACTCTAGTTTAATTTACTGTGTGAGGCCGTTCACCAAACTTTTGAGGCGCGAATTGCAGTTGTGAAGTGATATATGGAAGTTAATATTATTTACAAATCCTGTGCGGAAATATAGGTTGAACCGAAACTCCACAGACAAAATTTTGGAGGTTGCTCAGGAATATTTTTAATATTTTGGAATAGAGGTAGCTCGTTACAGGTCACTGAATTTCGTTGGTTTCTTTCTTTGTATCTGTATTACACAGAAAGTATTTTCACAATAGTGCAGATGTCGTCTTTATGAGCTAGTGTCTAGTTCGGAAACATACTTCCATTCAGTCACGGTAATTGGTCTTGACAACAGTAATGCACAGTTTGCTCTATGCCCAGCCTTGCATCAATACGCTTCGGTTCTGTATCGTGTTTGTGTTAACAGTAATAGACAGTAGTTAGGGCAGAATGTCAAATCAAATACTTTTCAGCTGTCTAGTTTCCAAGCTGCTTTTGTTTGGCTATCAGTTACAGTGATTTACTACGCCATCGTCACGCCCCTGATCGACTTGTAGGAAGATTTCGCCTCGGTTCTGGTCAAAACTGGAGCCAGCATTCGAATACTGGTACCTGCAGATTTCTGCTTGCTGTAGCGATCACTCCAACCATCATCTGTCAGAAGAAGAGGGTTGAAGTGATGTGCTGGTCCGCCACTGGATCCATTCGAAAAACTGGTGCTAGTTCTTCTAGTGAGTTTCCTGTCGGACATACCTGACGTCTCCAACAGTTTTAACATTGTGCCGGTACATAGCACCGCCTATTGATCGTGAACATGCGCAAGACCAAGTCCACCCTTACTAAGAGGGAGGGTAAGGTCGTCGTATCTGACTTTAAATAGTAGATCTGTACTCAAGAAGGAACCGAACACCACCAGTATTCGTCGGGCAGTCACCATCGGCGTCGGAATTACTTGAGCAAGGTGCGGAATTCGTGACGTCGGGTAGGTGATAACGTATGTGACCCGTTGGATCATGTGTAACGCCCGTGTGATGTTCGCGTTGACGCCCGTCCGGTCTAGCTGTAGTTGTGTCTTATAGCTGTACGGTGCTGTGTGACGTATGTCGTTGTTAAAAACAATCCCTAGGCATTTCAACGTATCCAGGAGCCGTAAAGGTGCTACACATTCTTCCGTTAGTCCAACACCAATATTCATCGCTACAGACTTGTCCACATTTATAAGGCTGGCAGTGGCCGTATAAATGTCATCATTGCATGGCGCAGCGCCGGTTTTGCGCAACCTACCCACCAACTTTGAGTCGTGGAATGCGACTGAAGGCATAACTCGAAAAATCTCCAAATATCGTCAATGGCGTCTCGACAAGCTGGGTCCCGCAGATGGGTGACGTTCATTTTCCAATGACCGCGGCTACTCCACACCTGCCGCGTCGGAGAGAGATTGTACATATTAATGTTGTATGGTCAGTATAGGCTGTAGGCCACAGCTCGGCTTCCAGGATGAGAGACTAGTTGTATGGGTGTATCCATGACGGAGGCCATGGGCATGCTTCCAGATGTCGACCAGATGCGTATTCTGCATCAACATTCCTAGTTCTGGGCACGCGGTGAATCTTTCGGGGCAAGTATACAATTAAAATTGCCGCCTAGGATTAATTGCTCGTGTCGACCTTGGAAGAGCGGGGCAATTTCCTCTGCGAAGAAGTGGGAACGCTCTCGCCTCCTGTCTGTACTGGACAGTGCATAGATGTTGATGAGTCGGACATCAAGTACTGTCATTGTTAATCCCGCGGCGGCGGTAGGTACCGTACATCCTCTGCCGTGATACCTTCGTTGAAAAGTAATGCTATGCCGCTGCCAGTTGCGAAGGCGTCTGATACGTAGTATTCGTACCAGTACATGATAGGAAATTTATCTATGTATTTTTCTTGTCGGAGGACAATGTCGATGTCCGCTGCTTGTAGTATAACTTTGAGTAAAGACATCTTAATCTGCAATCGTATGGTATTAATATTGACAGAGGCAAGCCGATATGCTTGTCTCCTTTCAATTGCATGTGTTCGGCCAAGAGAGCTTACGTCTGCTGTTGAATTGTCCCGTTACTTGACTCCGTTCTGCCCGCCGTCATTGGTTATGTCTAGACGGCGTCGCCCCCGCTGCGTCACCTGTTGCGACCGTCAATGTGTCTCCTCCACAATCATCAGCCCAGTCTCCTAAGGACAAGTTTGCCGTCGGCCGGGGCTTTCCGACGCCGTCTCTTTATGTCGCCTCTTCTACTATCTGTGATTGGCAGTGGACTGCTGAAAAGTGTGCGTTCTCAAGTTTTTCACGTAGCTCTTGACGTATGCTGCTGTCGATACGGTGGTGTTCTGGATGAAGTCTCGGGACCCTCTCTAAGGTGACCATCTTCCTTGGTCGTTTCTTGATCGTCGTCCTGCGTACATATTACGCATTCTTTCGACGGGTTAGATGTAGTTTGTTGTGCCACTTCGGAGATTGTTACTTACTCTGGTTGAAATCTTCCCGTCGAATAAATAAAAGAAATAATGATTGAACGTAATGCGTTTACACGATAACCTTCCCGTCTAGAACAAAATAATTTAATTTACTTCCCGTCTAATGAAAAAAAGAAAGAGAACTGAACTTTTTATGCCTTTCAGCTTTCCTGTCTGGACTTCCTTTTGACAACGTGTCTGATCTGATAGTCTTTAGCGTACACAATGTTGTACACCTTGTGCCTTTTTTAGTAACAATAGTAACGTGACTGATCAAAAGAAGATTATTTCGGCGTGAAAACATAAGCTTTTGCCGTGACCCTTAGCACTGGTTGTCTATGCACTGAACCTGAAAACATACATATATATTTTCCTTGCCTTTTATTTTCTTGGGTCGCCTCTGGATAACATCTGACTGTATGTCTGAATATACTCACTCTGATCTATTATTGATAAATATTTGGGTAGGCATTCATTTACTAGGATTGCAAATATGTGAGTCATTCAAGTTACTGGTGCAAAATTCAATGTCATTATTAAATTAAAAAATTGAGAAAACTCAACAAAAGTTAAATTTTGTAGTTACTGGGTTCAATGAAAAATAATACGATATTGACTGATCTATTCTGAAAATGATTGAATATAAATTTTTAACTCTTTATAATGATTCAATTTATAAAACTTTAATTTGGTGATCTTTTACATAAAACTGATTAAAAATGTAACAACGAACTTACAGTATGCAGTTAGCACATAAATACCTTTGATGACTTCATGACGTCAATTTCTAATAATTCATAAATAATTACCAATTATGTAATTATAGTGTTATTCAGGTAAAATACAGCTGGTGAAGAACAGGCACAGCGCTCTGTCTCTACACACAACTTCACTGCACAAAGGTTGACTCAAGAGTGTTCTATCGACATGCTGCGCGCTTCTCGCTGCGCTCCCTATGTATCAATGCGCGGGCTCTCCCGCCAACAAAGAGCTTGGTGCGGACACTTCACTGTCACCATCGATATGCAAAGTACTTAAATAAATTTTACAAAACATTTTCTTACACACTATAAATGTTATTTACATATTTCTTAACTTATAAATATTTTTCATCACTTTATTACTCTGATTTATTTATGTTTTGGCCTGGTTGATTTTCTACTGACATATTTTAGTGTACATTCCTGTATCCAAATGAGGGCGAGTGTTTCTGTTGCCACTGCAGACTGAAACGAAAGCAGCCGTTGGCACTACCCGACTGTCGATAACCATTTGCCCTTCGGATCTCTGTATTGTTGGTATCCGTCGATGCTGCTCGCCCATTGCTCGTTGCATTCATTAAGTCCAGCAGGGGTTGGGAAGATATTGCGCATCAACACTGCAAGTACCTAGAGCCATCCTCGCTCGTGTTTATATAGATATGTGGTGGCTGTTCCGTCGGAAAGTGGCCACTGTGAGGAGACGTTTATTTCAAGAGAAACATTGTACTTTAAATGATGGTCTTTACAATGTAAATTTGTAACAAGTTATGAACATGGATAGTCTGGTCTGGAGTACCAAAGGTTTTAAATAGCGGACCTACTGTTCCTCGTGGGCAACGAAACGGCTGCCGTTTCGTGTTGATGGTCGGTTAGTGTCCATAATTTTGGCATAACACTGGTCTCTGGCTACTTTTGAGTATTGTAGGTTTTCTCCACTGGAAGACTACCTTTGTACTATTCTTAGTTCATTTCATGATGAGTTTTAGCTGACTGTAAAGCATCACACTGATGCACTTTAATATTAAAGCAGAGTCGGGACCTCAACATTGGTTTTGCTTTCAGGATAACTGATTTCACTGGGAATCTTAAATAGTTTGTTCGCTATTCACACAATCTTAACTTACTTAGCTAAAGACTTAACACTTTAATTTGATTTGAAAATTTAAAAACATTTAATGATTTTATGTAAGGCCATTATATTCCTTCTGTGTTATGAGTGGATAATATCATAATAATATAACTGCGCCACTGTGTTTACGAGGTCCGACAATAAAGTAATGAGACTGATGTGAAAAAAATGTTGCTTACCGTTTTGCTCAAGTTTAGTGTTGTCTCCTTCAAAGTAGTTCCCTTCTGATTCCACACATGTTTACCAGTGCTTCTGCCATTGATGGTAACATTTATTGAACTCATCTTCTGAAATATCCTCCAAGACCCTTGTCACAGCATTTTGGACATCTTGTGTTGTTTGAAAATGGTGTCCCTTGACCGCCCTTTTGACTCTTGGAAATAGAAAAAAGTCGCATAGAGCGATATCTGGTGAATAAGGTGGTTGTGGTAGTACTGAAATTTGTTTTGAGGTTAAAAATTGCTGTACAGACAGAGCAGTATGGGATGACGCATTATCGTGATGCAGAATCCAATTATCAGCAATGTTGGCACGGACATGAAGAACTCTTTTACGAAGTCTCTCTAAAATTTCTTTATAGTAATATTGGTTAACTGTTTGTCTAGGAGGCACCCACTTTTTATGAACAATTTCCTTGGAATCAAAGATGCACACAAGCATGCATTTCACTTTTGACTTCAACGTTCTTTCTGCCTTCACTAAAGGTTTTATGCAACGAAAAAATTGAGCTCTCGACATAACCTCTTCTCCAAAAGCCTACTGAAGCTTACCGTAAGTTGTCGTTACGTTTTCACCCAATTTAATGCAAAAAGAAATGGCATACCGTTGCGCAATATTATGCGGTTCCATTTACGTGACGAGAGACACGAACACGTGTTAACTTATTACAGCACAAAACACGAATGAGCAGTTGCATCGATGTGCGGCTTGGACTAGAAGCAGCTTATAGACCAAGGTCCAAGATATGGTGCCTACGCAAGCCTGCATGCAGGGTTGCCACATCTTGCAAAGAAAATCAGTCTCATTACTTTATTGTCGCACCTCGTATTACAGTCTTTATTGATTTTGCTACCACTGAATTTTCATTCATTTTATTTAAATTATTTAATGATTGCTGTTATTCGGTCATATATGCGGTGAATGACCACACCTGTGATTGTAAACCAATATTTCTTCGTCAAGCTCGCTCACAGGCCCGAATCCCAATGAAGCTTAGAACCACTACGAGACCATTGGCCCAAAACATGTTGATAAATTTGTCAACTTGGCGGGTTGCGATGGGAAGGGGAGGGAGAACTTGTAAGCAGTATTATAGTTTCCTTATATTAAACTTGTCACGTAAAGCTATGTTTCAGATTTAAAAGTGGAAACTAACAATATCAAGGAACAGCATCTGGGATACTACAATAAATATGTAAGCGTTCCATATTCCAGATAGCAAGGATAGATCAGATCGTGGCTGCAAACACAAGTAAAATGGCGTGCCTTTCTCTAGAGCGTACTATAACGAACATTCCTCTTCCTTTATTTTTACGGTAATCTCTGGCGTTCTAGATTTTTCACACGTCACCCTCATGCAAAGAGAGAGAAAAGCGTTTATCTCCCTCGAGGCTAACAATATTCGCTCATAATTTACTGCACTGCTTTATAGGACGAAAAGCAGACACCAACTTCACAGAACGTGCATGGCCACTGAAATTTCAACTTTGCGGAGCGCCCGTTACGAAAGCGGCGAGGAAGGTGGCGCCGCGCAGACATGGGCGCGCTCTGCGCAAACAGGAACAAAAGAAAGTCGTAACGCGAGCCAGAGCGGTAACTTTAGCTCCCCTCCAGGACCCGCCGCTTCGCCGCTGCGGAAGGAGATTATAACTGCGAGTATCTGCGCCCTGTGTACCCTCGCCGAGTCTAGCCTCACGTGCGGACCAACATACAGGTCTGTCCTCGTCCGCACAGGGGCTTTGGTAAACTCTGTTCAAGAGTGCTTTCGAGATGTTACATAAAGGCGGTGTCTGCCTCCAAACGCGACGAGAATATCGCTGCACTAGCTGTACCAAGAAAGAACACGTTCTGTTCTGTGCAAAGAAAGAAACAAATGTTGAAATCCGATTAGAATTTCCTTACTCGTTTAATTTTGATAGTTGGATTTTAACATTCGACCGAAGTTTCGGTCATGCTGAAAGCATTCGCATTTTTTAATGGAGTAATGAGATTATATCTGCTTGGCACGTCATGAATCGTGCTTTAAATTTAGCGCAAGTTTAACTAACCGAATGAAGATAGACATCTCAAGTTGTACGCTCCTTCTTCTGTCTCGACCCTTCGTTCCAAACGGTCAGACATTTAATAATTAATACAAGGATATTTCAGGTCAGAAAGAAAACTTGCCGTCGTTTTAGAGGATGGGCACCACTAACAATCGAGTACGGCTACCACTGATAGCGATTAACACGTTAACTAATACGTTACTTATGAAACAGAAAAAATAAAAACCTCATGAACGGTTAATAGACTGGTCTCTGCCATTTAATTTTGTCTATCACTGATGCAACCGACGAGCGCAATGGCAAGCGTACGTCCTGTTTACGTCAAAGCAAGCTACAGAGCCTCTGCTCTGCCCAGTCTAAGCAATGAGTCATCCAGCTGCTACAGCGATGTGTATCGTTGCGTAAAAACATGGCATTCAAGTCTCTTCCGGAGGGAATACATTACCAGGACAACTGGTTAATCGAAATTAAAAGAACTGTGCTGGAAATATACCGTGTGCGTCCGATAAAAAACAAAATACTTTCGTTCACCTCAACATCACCCGTATTTAGTATTTTCCATCAGTCATAACTGAATTTGGGGAACGTTTGTAAAACTGTTGGAAACGATCAGTGAAATTCATTTTTATAATGGAATGCTACCAAATGAAATATCGCTGAACAGTAAAATGTGATATAAATAAATTACTTTGCCTAAGAGATCCCACTGATATCATCGCGAAACTAGAATCATAAAATTCATTTGCTTACGCAATAACAATGGGCTTTTCAAAAGGTTGTAGCCAACATATACAGGTGTATATTTTCACACACTGAATCTCTACATTACCATGAACTGTATGTCAGAAGGTAGGTCCACACCTAAATATCGTTTAATCTTTTCCTTATGAAGGATAATATGACACCACAACTGCAGAAATGTGAGTAGTTTTGTACTGTTATTTACCTTTCATCTCAGTAACCTTAAATAAGTATGATGTATATATGCAAACTGAAGCGATGAAAGAAAATTTGTGCCAAGGCCAGGATTAGAACGCAGGCATCCTGCTCACTAGGCAGGTGAACTTATCACTACGCCACCCTAGCAAAGTGGTTTTGCATGACTGCATGGTACCCTGGCCCTCGCTCCACAAAACAAATTCCAATTCACGCCTCAGCTCACTTGGTATTCCTCTTAAACTCGAACAGCATTGCAAAGGCACTGCTACTGTATTGGAATAGCACCTCAGTGTCGAACGAAACGAGGGAGCCTGCCTGAAACCCAGGCATTGGAACTATGTGGTTCCCGAGACCCTTTCAAGTCTCAGTCATCTATGATTTATCTGTGCAGACAGAAGCGATGAATGAAAATTTTCATTTTCAGTCTGCATAAACACATCACAGATGTTTGAGACCTAAAAAGGCCTCTGGGGCCAATATAGCTTCATTTGATAAAAATAATATATTTGTTATTATTATCTGTTATTAACAGCTATCTAAGGTCTTGAGGGTATTTTTGTTCTGTCGATGCAACTAAAAATAAGCGTGTTTTTTTTCCACCAGACGCTTTGATGAGGTAAAGCATCATCAGTGGTGGTCATTTTCGCTTGATTCCTCGCTTACATCGAGAAATGCTGTCTACTAGCTCATCGTTGACGTTCTTCTGCTTTAGACACTGATAGTTGTGGGCTAATTTTTAGTTGTTCTGCACTATGGATTTCTTATGTCTTTCACAGCACACTTTTTCACACACCATTGTTTTCTGTTTGTATTTATACTTCTAAGTATAACACCTATCTAAGGTGTTCAGAATGAGATTTTCACTCTGCAGCTGAGTGTGCGCTGATATGACACTTCCTGACGGATTAAAACTGTGTGCCGGACCGAGACTCGAACTCGGGAAAGGCAAAGTTCCCGAGATCGAGTCTCGGTCCGGCACACAGTTTTAATCTGTCAGGAAGTTTCATATCAGCGCACACTCAGCTGCAGAGTGAAAATCTTATTCTGGAAACATCCCCTAGGCTGTGGCTAAGCCATGTCTCCGCGATATCCTTTCTTCCAGGAGTGCTAATTCTGAAAGGTTCGTAGAAGAGCTTCTGTGAAGTCTGGAAGGTAGGAGACGAGGTACTGGCAGAATTGAAGCTGTGAGGACGGTTCGTGAGTCGTGCTTGGGTACCTCAGTTGGTAGAGCACTTGCCCGCGATAGGCAAAGTTTCGAAGTTCGAGTCTCGGTCCGGCACACAGTTTTAATCTGTCAGGAAGTTTTATGTATGGTGTTACCTAACAGAAGTTAGTTGTGCTTCTCATGTGTACTACTAATGTTACTTGATGTAGGTGGATGGTATGTGCACCAAACAGGAAAAAAAAGTGTAAAAACAGTAATGCGCATCTGTCTAGTTGTGAACTAACATCGTAATTGTTGCAAATGGGTGGACTTACTCACCATCACTGAATCACAATAAAACTACTGGTACGCGAGTGCAGCTTTGGCTAAAGGGTAGATATTTCATAATCCTTAATATCGACTCCTGACTGTACTAAAACTACAGCATCAAAGAGGTGGGAGGGGCGGGGGGGTGGATCGCGGCCAGCCTCGGGATCCGATCCCTACCTACTTTGTCTCCTCCGACCTGTAGCTGATTAAAAAAAAAAATTTTAAAAAAGAAAAATTAATTAAAAATAAAGATGTTTTCATTATTTCAAGCATTGAGGAATAGTTTAAAAAATCGCTAGAGCACTTTCCCACGAAAGGCAAATATCCAGTCTCGGTGTGGCACGAAAAAAAAAAGAAAGAAAGAGAGAGAGAGAGAGAGAGAGAGAGAGAGTGAAAGAATGCTGTGGGGAACGATGAGCAGACTTGCTAATGTTCGAGTCGGGATCGTGCCAAACATTTTTGTTTTTTTAGTTGAAGCATCAAATTACATCTAATTTACACGTCCAGTATGCGATATTCTGTTACAGTTGGTTCTTTTAAACATTAATATATATCACGAGCTTCTTACAGACGTAAACAATCACTTTGTTTCGTCCATTAAACAATCACTTTGTTTTGTCCATTAAACAAAAAGCCAACAGAAAATAATATTGGCACAGTAATATTATCTGTTGGCGTAGGGACATAGCGACCCCATCTAGCAGTGGGAAACCACTGCTATCAGCCACCCGAGTATTGGCGGCAAAACCATACCTTAGTGGGTTAGGAGAAAATGCCAACCCAAAACCCTGAACATCTAGGATTGTGCCTCTGCGGTTAACAATCGTAGTTGTAAATCGGAGCTTGCTCCACCCGAGGTTAACTGCCTTCGAAAGTCAACCATGGAAACGTCTTTTAGGAAAAAATTTCCACCGTCCTGTCCAAGATTGCAGGAGAATGCTACATCGGATTCGGTGGGTAGCCACCTAGAAGGCGTCAATGAATCGGAGCATTGGCAATCACCCATTCTTATGCCAGTTCATAAGAACAGGATCAAACAAGATCAGATAAACTACACTGCAACTCATAATATTAATTCTCTACTTAAATCAGGAAAACTAAAAGAACTTGACGGATGAATTAGATAAACAGAAAATTTTAGTAGCAGGACTCCAGGAAATGAGAAATACTACAGAAGGACCATTCGAATCACAAGGCTACAGAATTTGCAATGGGAAACCTGAAATAAGGGTTATGAAAGGTTGTACCCAACTTGGAACTGTGTTTATAGTCAATGTGAAAATAATAGATTCGATTATCTATTTTCAAGCCATCTCCCCTAGAATTGCAACTTTGAGTTTAAAAGCAGCCAACAAAATTTATACCATCATTAATGCCCATGCCCCTACTAATGAAAAGAATTTTCTAACGTAGGCTAGGAAAGAAGTGGTAAAGTTTTGGGACGTCCTTGACCAAACAATAAACTAAGTAAATACACTCCTGGAAATGGAAAAAAGAACACATTGACACTGGTGTGCCAGACCCACCATACTTGCTCCGGACACTGCGAGAGGGCTGTACAAGCAATGATCACACGCACGGCACAGCGGACACACCAGGAACCGCGGTGTTGGCCGTCGAATGGCGCTAGCTGCGCAGCATTTGTGCACCGCCGCCGTCAGTGTCAGCCAGTTTGCCGTGGCATACGGCGCTCCATCGCAGTCTTTAACACTGGTAGCATGCCGCGACAGCGTGGACGTGAACCGTATGTGCAGTTGACGGACTTTGAGCGAGGGCGTATAGTGGGCATGCGGGAGGCCGGGTGGACGTACCGCCGAATTGCTCAACACGTGGGGCGTGAGGTCTCCACAGTACATCGATGTTGTCGCCAGTGGTCGGCGGAAGGTGCACGTGCCCGTCGACCTGGGACCGTACCGCAGCGACGCACGGATGCACGCCAAGACCGTAGGATCCTACGCAGTGCCGTAGGGGACCGCACCGCCACTTCCCAGCAAATTAGGGACACTGTTGCTCCTGGGGTATCGGCGAGGACCATAAGCGACCGTCTCCATGAAGCTGGGCTACGGTCCCGCACACCGTTAGGCCATCTTCCGCTCACGCCCCAACATCGTGCAGCCCGCCTCCAGTGGTGTCGCGACAGGCGTGAATGGAGGGACGAATGGAGACGTGTCGTCTTCAGCGATGAGAGTCGCTTCTGCCTTGGTGCCAATGATGGTCGTATGCGTGTTTGGCGCCGTGCAGGTGAGCGCCACAATCAGGACTGCATACGACCGAGGCACACAGGGCCAACACCCGGCATCATGGTGTGGGGAGCGATCTCCTACACTGGCCGTACACCACTGGTGATCGTCGAGGGGACACTGAATAGTGCACGGTACATCCAAACCGTCATCGAACCCATCGTTCTACCATTCCTAGACCGGCAAGGGAACTTGCTGTTCCAACAGCACAATGCACGTCCGCATGTATCCCGTGCCACCCAACGTGCTCTAGAAGGTGTAAGTCAACTACCTTGGCCAGCAAGATCTCCGGATCTGTCCCCCATTGAGCATGTTTGGGACTGGATGAAGCATCGTCTCACGCGGTCTGCACGTCCAGCACGAACGCTGGTCCAACTGAGGCGCCAGGTGGAAATGGCATGGCAAGCCGTTCCACAGGACTACATCCAGCATCTCTACGATCGTCTCCATGGGAGAATAGCAGCCTGCATTGCTGCGAAAGGTGGATATACACTGTACTAGTGCCGACATTGTGCATGCTCTGTTGCCTGTGTCTATGTGCCTGTGGTTCTGTCAGTGTGATCATGTGATGTATCTGACCCCAGGAATGTGTCAATAAAGTTTCCCCTTCCTGGGACAATGAATTCACGGTGTTCTTATTTCAATTTCCAGGAGTGTATTAACAATGTTAAGATCCTGTTAGGGGACTTCAATGTCCAACTCGGAAGTGAAAAGAAATACCGGGATATCACTGGGAAATGGGCTCCACATAAACAAACAAATAAGAATGGTCAAAGACTTGTCGAACTCTGCAGGGAACACAAACTGATCTCAAAGTCCATGTACTTCAAAAGGAGGCCAAACAAACTTAAAACTTGGAAACATCCTGATTGGAGAAAAGGAGAATGGCAGCTGGATCATGTATTTACGGACAAATTCTCCCACAGAGGAATCTACAATGTTGAAATATTAAGAGGGGTAGATACAGCTCCAGATCATTACATCGTCAAAATCAAAATTACGTTCACACCACTAAAAAAGAAACCAAAGTGCAATAAACGAAAGAGAAACTTCGATACCCACCAATTAATTAGAAATGATAAATATAGAGAAGTCACACAAACATAAAACAGGCAGATAATTTAGAAGAACTGGTCAAATTCTCAGACAACAAGCAGAAAATTTAGCCCCATTGAACTCAAATAAAAGACATGTCTGGTGGAACTCAGAATGTGACAAAATTCATGAAGAAAGACATCAAGCATGGTTAAAATTTCAAGTAGAAAAACATAAGAAAATGCAACCCACCTCAAAAATATCAGGAAAAAGTTCACACAAATTATCAGGCAAACCAAGAGACAATTACAGAAAGATCTAATCTACTCAATAGAAGAAAATTACCATAAAACCAATTCCAGAGACTTTTACGAAATGTTTGGAAAACAATTACAAAAATTTTCCCCTCTCACGTTAATGCTGAAAAGGAAAGACGGAAAAATGGCACATAATGACAAGGAAAATATCGAAATCATGGCAAAAGCATTTAGTAGACTTTTAAATTCTGAAGAACCCCAGGAACTTTTAGCAATTAGTACAGACACACTCATCAAGACTCCACCTGATCTCATAAATCCTCCAACAATTCAAGAGGTGGAAACGGCACTCAGAGAGAAGAAAAATTATAATGCATGTGGAGAAGACCAAGTTTTTGCAGAAATGTGGAAATATGCCAGTGATACAGTTCGAACATCCTTACACATAGCCCTAACAAAAATCTGTATAACAGAAAAGTTTCCCGAACACTGGACCACAGCCATAATCCACCCACTCCACAAAAAAGGAGATAAAAGCAACCCAGATAATTACAGAGGTATCTCTCTCTTAGACTGCACATACAAGAGGATCAAAGAGCAACTAGAGGAAGAATTAGGTGACTACCAAGGAAGCTTCAGACCTCGGAGAATCTGTGCAGATCAACACTTTAAAATTAGCCATAGCATATTACAAGAAATGAAATAAACCTCTTCTAATAACTTTCGTGAACTTTAAAAAACATATGACTGTATCCACAGACGTTCAATGTTAAAAATCTTAAGACATTTTGCGCTCCACACAAAATTAATCAAATTGATAGAATCACCTTAACCAACACTGTATCAAAAGCCAAGTTCAGGGCGGAACTCTCTGAGCCATTCATCATAAACACAGGTTTAAGACAAGGAGATTGCTTAGCACCCCTGCTGTTCAACTATGCTTTAGAATACATAATGATGGAATGGTACAAAACGAACCCAAAGAACATCCAAATTGGAAGACCCAAAGAAAACATAAGTTTAAATTATTACTATTAAAAACAGTTTTGATCACGATTTATTTTATAAGGTGACCGGTTTCGACCACTACTGTGGTCATCTTCAGACCTACAAGATGTATACAAAGCACTAATTAGAGGGCTACACGCATTAATGAAAATACATAGAGTTATACGGCTATAAAACGTTGAATTACCATTGAGTGGAAACCCCTTTCTGTTGGAGAATCACAACTGGAGAAACCAGTGCACATCTTACTTTATATAATGGAGGCTCCACCCACTTCTGACTGCATGATGTCATTATTAACCAATGAGTTATAAGTCGAATTACAATTTAAAATTTCTTAGTTAAAAGAACATTGTCAAGAATTAGAAATAAATATACATTAAACTTAGCTTATTTAACAGCTATTGTCAATTAAAAAGCGTTAAAAATATTTAAAAATGTAGGAAAATGAACTTCAGTTTGGCAGTACATGGGTTGCCCTCTCGTGGCCTGTCAGTGAATCATTTGGAACCACTGGTTGCTATGGTGAAGTTAGACGCCGTTGCAAAGATGAAGGAGCAAGCTTTTTCCACTGAAGTTGTTGTAGAGTCGATAGTTGAACTAGTGGTTGCCATGGTGAGGACAAACGCCAATGCAAAGATGTGGCAGCAGGCTTCTTTCCAATGAAGTTGTTGCAAAGTGGAATGGAATAGACTGTGGTGTCAGACGATGTATTATTGAGCAGCAACTTGTCTTTATTGAAACGAAAAGAGTAACCTACAATAATCTGTAGCTGATATATATAACTCATGCTGCACAAATACTCTACGAAGTAGTTGACCGTATATATGAAATATTATCTATGAAGTTAGTATGTAGATTACAAGTGCCATTTTTTTTTTATAAGGCATTGCTATTCTTCAAGTTACATACCAGTCATATAAGCAAATAAAATTGAAAGAATTTAAAATTATAAAATTATTAAATTATGAGCCATTGTCAATAATAAAATAAAACGATGTGAATTAGCAGTCTAAAAGCATAAAAGCAATAATTCTAAAACAGATAGTCAATCATAAAATAATGTTTGGTAAAATACAATTACAGTGTAAAGATAAAATATTTGCTAAAAGTCTTAATAATTAGAAAGACCTTTTTTTAAAAACAAATACAGAAGAGTAGACATTCTAAAGCAGATCATCGAAAAGCTCAAAGAAATGTTTGTCTTTGAACTGAAGTTGTTCGTTTAAAACAGATAATGATCTGCTTTAGAATGTCTACTCTTCTGTATTTGTTTTACAAAAAAGGTCTTTCTAATTATTAAGACTTTTAGCAAATATTTTATCTTTACACTGTAATTGTATTTTACCAAACATTATTTTATGATTGACTATCTGTTTTAGAATTATTGCTTTTATGCTTTTAGACTGCTAATTCACATCGTTTTATTTTATTATTGACAATGGCTCATAATTTAATAATTTTATAATTTTAAATTCTTTCAATTTTATTTGCTTATATGACTGGTATGTAACTTGAAGAATAGCAATGCCTTATAAAAAAAAAAAATGGCACTTGTAATCTACATACTAACTTCATAGATAATATTTCATATATACGGTCAACTACTTCGTAGCGTATTTGTGCAGCATGAGTTATATATATCAGCTACAGATTATTGTAGCTTACTCTTTTCGTTTCAATAAAGACAAGTTGCTGCTCAATAATACATCATCTGACACCACAGTCTTTTCCATTCCACTTTGCAACAACTTCATTGGAAAGAAGCCTGCTGCCACATCTTTGCATTGGCGTTTGTCCTCACCATGGCAACCACTAGTTCAACTATCGACTCTACAACAACTTCAGTGGAAAAAGCTTGCTCCTTCATCTTTGCAACGGCATCTAACTTCACCATAGCAACCAGTGGTTCCAAATGGTTCACTGACAGGCCACGAGAGGGCAACCCATGTACTGCCAAACTGAAGTTCATTTTCCTACATTTTTAAATATTTTTAACGCTTTTTAATTGACAATAGCTGTTAAATAAGCTAAGTTTAATGTATATTTATTTCTAATTCTTGACAATGTTCTTTTAACTAAGAAATTTTAAATTGTAATTCGACTTATAACTCATTGGTTAATAATGACATCATGCAGTCAGAAGTGGGTGGAGCCTCCATTATATAAAGTAAGATGTGCACTGGTTTCTCCAGTTGTGATTCTCCAACAGAAAGGGGTTTCCACTCAATGGTAATTCAACGTTTTATAGCCGTATAACTCTATGTATTTTCATTAATGCGTGTAGCCCTCTAATTAGTGCTTTATATACATCTTGTAGGTCTGAAGATGACCACAGTAGTGGTCGAAACCGGTCACCTTATAAAATAAATCGTGATCAAGACTGTTTTTAATAGTAATTATTTACAAGACATTGATCACTGCTGTTCCCATAATGCATTCATAAGTTTAAATTGTCTAGGATTTGCTGATGATCTTGCTCTCTTGTCCAACAGTATTCAGGAAACCAAACAACAAGGTATCACTTCAGGAAATAGCACGGAAAATTGGTCTTGGAATATCCTTTGAAAAAACAGTCGTCATGTTAACTGACCCACCACTCATAAACAAAATTGCCATAGGAAGCCAAGAAATCAAAATTGTAGATAAATTTAAATATCTGGGACAAATCGTAACATACAACCTCAATGAAAAGTCAAGATGGCATAACAGAATAAACAAATTGACTAGAGCACAATATATCACCAATAACACCTACAGCAAAAAGAGCCTGTTGATAGTAACAAAATTAAAACACTACAAAACAGTCACTCAACCAGAAATAACATACGCAAGTGAAACCACCTTCGAAACAACTAACACTGCAGAAATAGACAAAATACTCAAAATAGAGAGAAGAATCATCAGAACGCGTATCAACAAATTGTACCAGAAAGATGGACACTGGAGAGTAGCTACAAATGAAAAGGTCTACAAGAAAATAGAACCAGTAATGTGTACAATCAGAAAGAAAAGCATTTCATTTTTAGGACATCCAGTAAGAACACCAGAGAACAGGGCTGACAGGAAACTGAAAAAATTCTTTGTATAAAGTTGGGTAGAGTGGTCCAATGAAGGCCATAAAATGTCAATAATAATAGTATCATCTGCATCCATTGAGGAACAAAAAGCATAATATGTAGGCTACACTAGACTGAACATTATGCTACGCACAATAATTCCATTCTTTATTTCTGATCTCATCTTATCTTCGCAGATGCACATACAAGCGACGTTCACTTTAGAAAAGTTGTTCAAAGCGACCGTCTTGGATTTGCTAACACCTGGCCACTCGTTGGATCGTACTTCACTGGACCCGACGCAACACACCTGCGTCTACCGTTGCCGAAGCGGCATGCACACGAGCTATTAGGTCGTGTATATACTTGGTCGGAGTTCCATAAACTTGTTTCTTTAAATGCTCCCACCGATAAAAACATAGTCGATTAAGGTCCGTGGAACGTGGTGGCCAGAACATTGGACTTCCACAAACAATCCATTTCCCTAGAAATGCTTCATTTAAATAGTTAGGCGCATTTTTTTCCAACGGGTGGCGGTGCACCATCGTGCTGAAAACATAGCTGTTGCTGAACACCAGGTGGTACGTTTCCTAGCGCGTCGGGCACAGTATTGCAAAGAAATGTACGATACAGGGGCGCATTCAACTTGTCTGGCAGTAGGTAAGGGCCCAAAGGCACTCTTTCCATGATTCCAACCCACAGGTTTGTGCTAAAGCGTGCTCGAAAGCCACGTTCACTGGTGACATGTGAGTTGTATTCCGACCAATAATGCCTGTTGTGAAGGTTGAACATACCTTCACGAGTAAGCTAGATTCGTCAGTCCATATCACGTTATTTATAATACGTTCGTTATTTTCCGTTCTGTGCAAGAGCCATTTACAACACTGTACACGTCAAATGCTGTCTTGTGGCCCCAGATGTGGAGTTAACGTGTAATGATAGAGATGCATTTGTTCATCATGGGACTCATCAACAAGCAGTCTTTGATATATTTGGAACTGCCTCGCAATATCACGGGTACTTCGCAGTGGTGATTGGTGAACGGCTTCAAGAATAGTGTCCCTGTCTGTGGAGCACGTCTAGTCTTTGAACGACCTCTGTCCGTTACTTGTGGACGAAGATTATCGGGTTCCCTAAGGCGTTGCTGCAGGCGATGAAAAACGTTCTTATGGGGATGGCGCCTTTGAGGGCACCGTGCAGCGTGTGCTCCAGCAACAGCAGCACCTTGGTTGTCGGAGGCATACAGTACCAAAAGTATATCGACGTATTCATCGCTTGTGTACTCCACCGGGAAGTCGCCCTCCCATGAACTTGACATGACCTACTATGGTTGTGCACTGCGCGGTTAGTAGATACATGCATACAGTTTAATGGATTCCATTGTTATGTGGTAGACTATTGTCATGTGACAAAATGATGTCCTGATTATAAACGACGAGAACTAGGGAGCGAACTTCTAAAAAAATAAAATAAAATAAAATAAAATAAAAAAAAACACGAGCCTGACGAGATTCAAACCATAAATCCATGACAGATGTGGTCTGATGACCCAACAGTCTTCTTCTATCCTGTTGTTTTATTATATTTTATGGTTTTATAGACACGATTAGCATGTGTTCTTGGTTTTCAAATGGTTTCAGTGTTGAAACTAAACTCGCCTTGCGTGAGTTTTGTTGTGTGTAATATGTGGCAGGTTTCTTGTTGCGTGGTCTTGAGTTTGTTGAAAGTCGTTGTGTCTTATTTACAGGTTCGTTCGCCAATCTCCCCAACGTCTCTCCAGCTCCAAGTTGACGTAGTGTAGCTGAAACTTTCAGTGGTAATTAGAATGACTAGAAAAAGTAGAATTTACATTCTAGTCTCACCTAATTATTTATCAGAGAAGAGCACTCGTTTATTTGCTCTTTGAATAGGCTTTTTACTCCTACTATCGATCTGTAATACGTAATATTAATAGTTACAAGTTCCCTTCGTCCTTTTATCGGAGTAAGAACAAAATTTCTGTCATTAAAATTACATTCACCAACAATGATAATAAAAAGTCAGAGATAACGCAATGATAATGTTGGCTTTTCTTACGCAAGGAGTAAGGTCTATGGTTCGTTGCACTCGCCAAACTATGCCCTCATGGGCTGGCTTCCTTTAGCTGTGTTCAGGTTTCCTTTATTAATTAAATTTTCCCTCTTTGAATTTAACTGCAAACTTCTATTCCGTCTCGAAAGAAAACCTCCTTCTTCTTAAGGGTATGCTATTATTTAACTCTATTGAGGTAGTAAATGCAACATTGATCGTCTCCAATGTGTCCATTATGTTCGCAAGTGATTATTTTGCTTTCGAGTTCTTTTTCCATTAGGTCTGGCATCATCTCTTTGAATTTCTTCAGTTCGCGAGATCGATCTTCTTCGCTAACTCAATTTTTCTAGTTCTCGAACAACCATAGAATAGAATTGGATGTTTTCCTTCGAGTGTTACTAATCCTATACGCTACGTATCTGAACAGTACGAATTCCAGATTCCACAAGTTTATGCCACCATTCAAGAAAGTTACTAAAGAACTGCTTCCTCTGAACGCATGTTCGACAACATTAGAGGAATTCTTTTTTGCCCACTTAACTTTGAGCAGGTTGCAGTTTAACATCCAGTATCCCTTTCCCACTAGTCTGGGCCGGGGTAAACATTCTATTTTAACAGCTGCACGGCGATCCGAGAAGCTGACGGGGATTACTTCATTGTCCTGTGCATATATAGCTATTGTGGTATAAAATCGGTCCAGTCTCGAGGCTGACAGTGGAGACACGTACGTATAGTAGAATCACGTAATGGATAGTCGTTATGAAATCTATCAGTTTCAGTTCTCCAATAATGTTATTTAAAGGGCCGCGTTTAGGGCTTGATCCTGTTGTGTCTACCGTTCGTACAATACAATCAAAGTGGTTGATACCTCGTGCATGAGGTCAGCGCAAAATGAACATGTGTTACTACAAAAAGTTTTGATTCCTTAAGAAGATAACTAAAACTATTGAAACAGGTTGACTTGAATAAAAGATATTTTTTGCGATCTTGGCTATTGAATGATTTTTAACATCAGGATGACGGAAATCAAATCTTCCCTGGTTTTTCAGTAATATTGTACCTAACATTATGGAAATTTGCAGTTTAGCGTGAAAACAGTGTTCTCCATTACCCATTAGAATGAACTCAGCATTATTACCAGAAATACCAACATTTTCATGCTGCAGGTCATGAATTTCCAAAGTTGTGGATAGCACATATCTTGCATTTTTGTAAAGGCGAACCTCAAAGTATTTTTCCTGATCGATTCCAAGCACATTATTTACAGGTACGAAGCGAAACTTATCCTTCACGAACAATACACAAAGACGATGAAGACTATGAAAGAGAAGTATCACTGCTGACAAATTTAGTGGCTGCACAAGGAATGCAATATACAACTGTACAGTGAGCTATACGACAGCTGCTACGGGAGCGCGGGTCGACACACGTTCCTCTGTACATTTCGGTGCGCTACACAATGAGACAGTGTTGTCAGCTCCTCGTTTTCATTCACGTGTTTTTAAAATGCACCCGATCAGATTTTGCTAGATAAACTTTTGTCTTGAATTTGGATGAGGAATAGCATGCCGACGTCCAAGTGCGGCATTTTTTCTTCACTCTGTATCGATCACTTGAACCTGCAAGGTCATTCAGCCACGTCACATACGCTGAAGTCAGTGAGTGAGCTTATTTGGAGGAAGACGAAGAGCTACATTGACATTGGCGTACCCGAAGACAGCTATGGACACACGAATAGGACCAAGGCTTCTGTTCAGTCGAGCCCCAATTGTGCGTACTGCGAAACTACGAGTGTATGCATATGTGGAGGCTCTGAGGAACACGGACTTTGCCAGTTTGCATTTTTCATCGTCATGCAGACCAGCACCTGACACGATGCTGTGAGATGCCATTGTTTACTCAAAACGATCACGTATGTTTTACATGGGCGACAATTTAAATAGCAAGTGTTATATTTCTAAAGTGATAAGGCCTGGGGCCGTGTTCCGTCTTCGACGTCTCTTGGTGTTATCTTTCAACAAGACAATCCAAGATTACAGGTTGACCAAGCGAGGTGGCGCAGTGGTTAGCACACTGGACTCGCATTCGGGAGGACGACGGTTCAAACTCGCGTCCAGCCACGCAGATTTAGTTTCCGGTGATTTCCCTAAATCGCTTCAGGCAAATGCCGGGGTGGTTCCTCGCAAAGGGTAAGGCCGACTTCCTTCCCCATCCTTCCCTAACCCGATGGGTCGAAGATCTTACTGTTTGGTCCTCTCTCCCAAATCACCTAATGAACCAACTACACGTGACGGTGCTGTCCTGACCTACGTGTCCTGGTCAGCACGTTCCCCCGATTTCTGAGCCAATGGCAAATTTTGGTCAAAGCTTGCCGAGAGAGTGGAACGCCATCACTTGGCAGGGACTATGCCTGAAAAAGTCTGGTGTAGAGTTCAAGCAATACACAGGATGGCGTACACACGTATCAACCTACGAAACTCAGTTAGAATCATTGCCCTGACGACTTAGTAGGAATGGCACCTTTGTTTACTAAATTTCGCACCAAGTGTAACACAAAAGTCACCTTCAGATTTTATTATGTATTATTCCTACTGAATTGTATACAAAAATTAAATAAAATGCTTTTCTTTACTGTCGTTTATGGGTTGCAATTATCATGACCTGCAGTGCATTTTATGTTTAATGCGAGGGCCTTACAATAAGTGTTGCAGCACTTTTTTTTTCTCGACCAATTTCGGTAAAAAAAAAAAAAAGAGGAATTCGTTGTTGGACATCATGGAATATGCCCGCTTCAGCCCCTATAGTTTAATGAAATTCCGATATGTAGCGGTTCTACATGTAGCCTCCAAAATGGCGCTTGCAACGGAGGTGAGCTCCAAGCAGAGAGCTGTCATTGAGTTTCTTTTGGCGGGAAACCAGAGTATCGCATAATGAAAAAATGAAATGAAATAATCGTATGGCACTGTTGGCCGGGATGCCCCATTCGGGTTCGGCCGCCAAGTACAGGTCTTATTTCAGTCGGCGCTACATTGGTCGACTTGTAGCCGATGATGAGGATGAAAGGATGATGAGGACAACACAACACCCAGTCCCCGAGCGGAGAAAATCTCCAACACGTGCGGGAATCGAACCTAGGCCAGTGCATGGGAGGCAAGCACGCTACCGCCCGGCTAAGCAGACGGAAATCGCATATATTAATAGGCGGTTGCAGAATGTCTACGGAGGTCTGACGGGAACAAAAGCACAGGGAGTCGTTGGGAGAGGCGCCTGTCATTATCGTAACAAGGTCACGCAAACGAGTTCGAGCTCCCACATGCCGGCAGGCTGCACGCAGCTGTCACTCCTGCAATGTTGGAACGTGCGGACACTCTCATTCGAGATGATCGACGGATAACAATCAGACACCTCGCTGCTCAGCTGGATGTCTCTGTTGCTAGTGGTGGCACACTCGTCTAGCAATTGGCGTACTCAAAGGTGAGTGGTCACTGGGTTCCTCGCCACCTGACGGAAGGCCAACGAAGCATCTGTGCGGAAATACTTGTACGTTACGAGGCTGATCGTCACAATTTTTTGTCGAAAATCGTCACAGCCAGTGAAACATGGGTTAATCAATTCGAACCGGAAACAAAACAGTAGTTTGGTCAGTGGCGCCACAGCACCAAAGAAAAAATTCAAAGCCCCACCTGAGCCGGTAAAGTCATGATGACGGTCTTCTGGAACTCGAAGTGGTTATTCTGTTCGATGTCCTCCATCATGATGCAACAGACAACTGGAAAATGTTTTCCACTACTCTCAGGAAATTGAAGAAACGACATAAGCCTGTTCGTCGCCACAAAAATGCAAACGAACTTTTCCTTCTCCATGACAACGCAATGTGTCACACAAAACTGCGCACCGGACAGGAGCTCACAGAACTGTTCTCTCTCATCCACCCTACAGCCTGTATCTTGCACCTTCCGACATCCATGTGTTTGGTCCAAGGAAAGACGTACTCCGCAGGCAGCAGTACGGGGCTGACGGAGATGTATCGATGCAGCAAGACGTTGGCTCTGACGTCGACCAGTAGAGTGGAAGCATGAGAGCATACAGGCCCTCCCAGCAAGGTAGCGTAAGGCCGTCGCATTGAACGGACATTATGTTGAAAAATAGGTTTTCGTAGCGAAAAGAGTGGAAATAATACAGAGTATTAAAATCATCGATAAAATCAATCAGATTACAAAAAAATGTGTTGCATTACTTATTAAACACCATTCGTATGTCCAGTAATATAGATATTTTTTCATTATAGGTCTGAGGATGGCTATATTTGAGGCCGAAACCGGTTATCAAAATACTTTATTGTGCTCGTGGTGGAAAATAAAAATAGCTGTAGCAATGAAGATTGTCTCCAGACGATAAAAAAGTCGTACTTTAATGAAAGTGTAGTATGTAATGGGATTTCTACGCACTTTGCACTGCATTAGACGAACAAGTTACGTATATGGTTGCTACTATACCAAACAAATTAGTCCACCATTGTCTCTTGTGAGCTGTAGTCGTTTTGCGATATTCTGAAGTTACTCAATACAATAACAAATATAATGTACATAGGACAGAATATGGGTTATGATATCCGTGTTTTCATACCAAAAAGCTGGGTCACGCCAAGTAAATACACTAAGAGAAGATAGATAATTTGTTTTTCTCTGTCAGTCGAACAGATATTCCGACTACTTGAAAACGGTTTTCGTCCTCTTTCTTGGTAAAAAGAACCACGCGAAGCCAAATGTCGTTGGTAAAATCATGCACGAAATCCAGCAGCCTGAACCAAATAAATATGTTCGTGTTGCTTGTTGTCTGCAATCTTGCTCGACATTCCGCATCGGCAGGCCTTAGCTATTTTTCTACTAATGTACCCTCGTGCGGCGAATATGTGATTACATACACTCAATAATTCTATCCAACATTTCTTCGTCGTGTTGCTAAAGCTGTTAAATGTGATCTGAAATACAGTCGCTTTGTCTTTGATAACGCAGTACGATTGATGTTAGTAAATGAGCCCCTTTAAATGGAAATTATGTTTTAACAGTACGTTTCGTTTAATATCAGGAATCAAAATTAATCCCCACAAATCAACAGTCGAGATCTTTCGTTTCACAGGCGTTCTCAGAAAACTCGGTTTATCGCAGGAACTTTTACGCTACAGAGAAGGCGCCTCATGCGGAGCGACATTCCCAGAATGCTATAACTGACGTGAAAATCTGTGGCCAGCCACGCTCACCTGGCCGCAAAGGTATTACTGCCACAGTCACCAATGATCCCCAGGGAGAACAGAGCAATATTCCGTTTACCTGAATACCAGACGCCGATTTCTGGAAAATTCACGTAGACGGAAGAGGGAATTACCTCTGTACACCACCTCCAGAGTTCAATGAGCAGCGCTAGAATAACCGCAGCGGAATTTGTAGATGAATAGCTGGATTTAGGTAACTTGTCGTGAAACCGGAATGAGAAATAAGAATGAGAGCAGATGTGCAAGTGCTAAGTAAAGAAAACCACCATCATTGCTACAAAAAACATGGACATGGCTTCGGGAAGATCGCAGGAAACGGGTCACAGAAGCATTTAGTTTAGCCGACGCAGAGGGTAGAATTATTTTTGAATTTATTGCTGTGATTGCACTATTCCTCCAATTTATCTAGCTATCCTTGATTAGTCTAACGTTGGTGAGTTTGCAGAGCTAGCTGATGTATCTTACTGCTTAAGTCGAATGATTGGATGACCACCTCGCTTCAATATTCAAACAATACACTTAGTCATAAAAATGCTCTGGCATCGTCCGCCACTGACTGCACCCGTACTGCATTTATACTACTTACATAGTGCGCAATGGCAAGTCATTAGCTGCCAGAAGTAACAAACGGTTCACAAGAGTTTTCAGTTCACCAGACTGATTCATCAAGTGTCCGTTTAAATAACATTTACCGTCGCCGTGGGCGTGGCCGCCATTACCTGCTCTAAACTTCAATGCGAGATGTTTATAATAGTCCCCACAACGAAACTTTGTCTCGAAACCTGGCAGAAAATCGAAAGAGATTCAGCTCCTATGTGAAGTATGCTAGCGGCAAGAAACAATCAGTACCTTCTCTGGGCAATAGTAGTGGAAATACTATGGAGGACAATACTGCCAAGGCAGCTTTCCGAAATTCCAACACCAAAGAAGGCGAAGTAAATATAACAGAATTCGAATCAATAACAGCTGCCAACTTGAGTAATGTAGAAGCAGATATCCTCAGAGTAGTGAAGCGACTTAAATCACTTAACAAAAGAAAGTCTTCCGGTGCAGGCTGTACACAAGCTACGTTCCTTTCAGAGTGTGCTAATACAATATCTCCATGCTTAACAATCATATACAACCGTTCGTTCGACGAAAGATCTGTACCCAAACACTGGAAACTTGCATAGGTCCCACCAATATTCAAGAAAAGTAGTAGGAGTAATCCATCAAATGACAGGCCCATATCATTAACGTCGATATAAAGCAAGATTTTGGAACATACACTCCTGGAAATGGAAAAAAGAACACATTGACACCGGTGTGTCAGACCCACCATACTTGCTCCGGACACTGCGAGAGGGCTGTACAAGCAATGATCACACGCACGGCACAGCGGACACACCAGGAACCGCGGTGTTGGCCGTCGAATGGCGCTAGCTGCGCAGCATTTGTGCACCGCCGCCGTCAGTGTCAGCCAGTTTGCCGTGGCATACGGAGCTCCATCGCAGTCTTTAACACTGGTAGCATGCCGCGGCAGCGTGGACGTGAACCGTATGTGCAGTTGACGGACTTTGAGCGAGGGCGTATAGTGGGCATGCGGGAGGCCGGGTGGACGTACCGCCGAATTGCTCAACACGTGGGGCGTGAGGTCTCCACAGTACATCGATGTTGTCGCCAGTGGTCATTGGAAGGTGCACGTGCCCGTCGACCTGGGACCGGACCGCAGCGACGCACGGATGCACGCCAAGACCGTAGGATCCTACGCAGTGCCGTAGGGGACCGCACCGCCACTTCCCAGCAAATTAGGGACACTGTTGCTCCTGGGGTATCGGCGAGGACCATTCGCAACCGTCTCCATGAAGCTGGGCTACGGTCCCGCATACCGTTAGGCCGTCTTCCGCTCACGCCCCAACATCGTGCAGCCCGCCTCCAATGGTGTCGCGACAGGCGTGAATGGAGGGACGAATGGAGACATGTCGTCGCCATGAATAGTGCACGGTACATCCAAACCGTCATCGAACCCATCGTTCTACCATTCCTAGACCGGCAAGGGAACTTGCTGTTCCAACAGGACAATGCACGTCCGCATGTATCCCGTGCCACCCAACGTGCTCTAGAAGGTGTAAGTCAACTACCCTGGCCAGCAAGATCTCCGGATCTGTCCCCCATTGAGCATGTTTGGGACTGGATGAAGCGTCGTCTCACGCGGTCTGCACGTCCAGCACGAACGCTGGTCCAACTGAGGCGCCAGGTGGAAATGGCATGGCAAGCCGTTCCACAGGACTACATCCAGCATCTCTACGATCGTCTCCATGGGAGAATAGCAGCCTGCATTGCTGCGAAAGGTGGATATACACTGTACTAGTGCCGACATTGTGCATGCTCTGTTGCCTGTGTCTATGTGCCTGTGGTTCTGTCAGTGTGATCGTGTGATGTATCTGACCCCAGGAATGTGTCAATAAAGTTTCCCCTTCCTGGGACAATGAATTCGCGGTGTTCTTATTTCAATTTCCAGGAGTGTATATTGTATTCGAACATAATGTATTACCTCGAAGAGAACGGTCTATTGATTGCGCAATAGCCTCCACGGTGCGCAACTTTACTCCCGACGTCCATGGCGAGGTCCAGATGCAACCACGACACCAAGCAGCGCGGTACAGATGGACCCAACAACATGCCGAATGGATTGCTTAGGATTGGCATCACGTTCTCTTCACCGATGAGTGTCGCATATGTCTTCAACCAGAAAATCTTCGGAGACGTGTTTGGAAGCAAACCGGTCAGGCTGAACGCCTGAGATACACTATACAGCGAGTGCAGCAAGGTGGAGGTTCCCTGATGTTTTTGGGTGGCATTATGTGGGGCCGACGTTCGCCGCTAGTGGTCATGGAATGCGCCGTTACGGCTGTACGATACGTGAATGCCATCCTCCGACCGATAGTGCAATCATGTCGGCAGCATCTTGGAGAGACATTCGTATTCATGAACGACAATTCGTGTCCCCATCGTGCACATACTGTGAATGATTTCCTTCAGGATAATGATATCGCTCGACTAGAGTGGCCAGCATGTTCTTCAGACATGAACCCTATCGATCATGCATGGGATAGATTGAAAATTGCTGTTTATAGACGATGTGAGCCAGGAATTACTCTGAGGGATCTACGTCGAATCGCCGTTGAGGAGTGAGGCAATCTAGAACATCAATGGCTTGATGAACTTCTGCATAGTATGCCACGAGAATACAGACATGCATCAATGCAGGAGGTCGTGCTGGTGGGTATTAGAGGTACCGGTGTATACAGCAGTCTGGACCAGCAACTCAGAAGGTCTCGCTGTATGGTGGTATAACATGCAATGTGTGGTTTTCATGAGCAATAAAAAGGGTGGAAATGATGTTTATGTGGACCTCTGTTCCAATTTTCTGTACAGGTTCCGGATCTCTCGGAACAGAGGTGACGCAAAACTGTTATTGAAGTGTGTATAAAATGTTACCAAAAATTTTATTTCTGTAATTACTTATTTCATGCCCATACTTTAATTTCCCGGACAGATACTGCAAACTGAACGTCTTTCTGTTCATACATTTCTCGATAATTTGGATGTTCTGTTAACTATGACTCTGGTTATTGCAATGTGAATCAGGAAGTGTAGTTACTTTGCTTGAGTATCGTGAGTTCTGATAAAACACAGCGGTTAACTTGGAGAAACTGAGTAAGAAACGGGAAGACACGTGTAAAAGTTACTATGAGGGATCTTGTCTGTTCTAAGGTGTGACGTACGAACTACTGCAAAGCTTTAATACACTTTTAAAAGCACGAGCAATATCGAGAGTCAAGGATATACAGGGTGTTACAAAAAGGTACGGCAAACATCGAGGAAACATTCTTCACACACAAATAAAGAAAAGATGTTATGTGGACATGTGTCCGGAAACGCTTAATTTCCATGTTAGAGTTCATTTTAGTTTCTTCCAACTACGCTTAATGGAGCACGTTATCATGATTTCATACGGGATACTCTACCTGTGCTGTGCTGCTAGAACATGTGCCTTTACAAGTACGACACAACATGTGGTCCATGCACGATGGAGCTCCTGCACATTTCAGTCGAAGTGTTCGTACGCTTCTCCACAACAGTTTCGGTGACCGATGGATTGGTAGAAGCGGACCAATTCCATGGCCTCCACGCTCTCCTGACCTCTACCCTCTTGACTTTCATTTATGGAGGCATTTGAAAGCTCTTGTCTACGCAACCCCGGTACCAAATCTAGAGTGTCTTCGTGCTCGTATTGTGGACGGCTGTGATACAATACGCTATTCTCCAGGGCTGCATCAGCGCATCAGGGATTCCGTGCGACGGAGGGTGGATGCATGTATCCTCGCTAACGGAGGACATTTTGAACATTTCCTGTAACAAAGTGTTTGAAGTCACGCTGGTACGTTCTGTTGCTGTGTGTTTCCATTCCTTGATTAATGTGATTTGAACAGAAGTAATAAAATGAGCTCTAACGTGGAAAGTAAGCGTTTCCGGATACATGTCCACATAACATATTTTCTTTCTTTGTGTGTGAGGAATGTTTCCTGAAAGTTTGGCCGTACCTTTTGTAACACCCTAAATTATCAGTAAAATGTAAAATCGATGAGATAGTGGCAGAATGGAGGTGTACCAGACCGTGCGGACAGCAAGCACCACGAGGACTGTTTCATATCCTGTAGAACATTTGCATATACGAATTCGCTCTCTGTTAGACAGCCACTGCCGTTGTCCATAGTTTCCAAACTCAGTTTCAACTAATCGTTGACTAGTGATGAGATACAGTTACATTATTTCCAATATGACAGCAAGGTTAACCAAGGCAATGAATATCCACCTGTAAAAACATTTCCATCAGCCGATAAAGATGTTGTTGTTGTCTTCAGTTCTAAGACTGGTCTGATGCAGCTCTCCATGCTACTCTATCCTGTGCAAGCTTCTTCATCTCCCAGTACCTACTGCAAGCTACATCCTTCTTAATCTGCTTAGTGTATTCCTCTCTTTGTCTCCCTCTATGATTTCTACTCTCCACGCTGCCCTCCAGAGTTAAATTAGTGATCCCTTGATGCCTCAGAACATGTCCTACCGACCGATTCCTTCTTCTAGTAAAGTTGTGCCACAAATTCCTCTTCTCCCCAATTCTATTCAATACCTCCTCATTAGTTATGTGAACTACCCATCTAATCTTCAGCATTCTTCTGTAGCACCACATTTCGAAAGCTTCTATTCTCTTCTCTTCCAAACTACACTCCTGGAAATTGAAATAAGAACACCGTGAATTCATTGTCCCAGGAAGGGGAAACTTTATTGACACATTCCTGGGGTCAGATACATCACATGATCACATTGACAGAACCACAGGCACATAGACACAGGCAACAGAGCATGCACAATGTCGGCACTAGTACAGTGTATATCCACCTTTCGCAGCAATGCAGGCTGCTATTCTCCCATGGAGACGATCGTAGAGATGCTGGATGTAGTCCTGTGGAACGGCTTGCCATGCCATTTCCACCTGGCGCCTCAGTTGGACCAGCGTTCGTGCTGGACGTGCAGACCGCATGAGACGACGCTTCATCCAGTCCCAAACATGCTCAATGGGGGACAGATCCGGAGATCTTGCTGGCCAGGGTAGTTGACTTAAACCTTCTAGAGCACGTTGGGTGGCACGGGATACATGCGGACGTGCATTGTCCTGTTGGAACAGCAAGTTCCCTTGCCGGTCTAGGAATGGTAGAACGATGGGTTCGATGACGGTTTGGATGTACCGTGCACTATTCAGTGTCCCCTCGACGATCACCAGTGGTGTACGGCCAGTGTAGGAGATCGCTCCCCACACCATGATGCCGGGTGTTGGCCCTGTGTGCCTCGGTCATATGCAGTCCTGATTGTGGCGCTCACCTGCACGGCGCCAAACACGCATACGACCATCATTGGCACCAAGGGAGAAGCGACTCTCATCGCTGAAGACGACATGTCTCCATTCGTCCCTCCATTCACGCCTGTCGCGACACCACTGGAGGCGGGCTGCACAATGTTGGGGCGTGAGCGGAAGACGGCCTAACGGTGTGCGGGACCGTAGCCCAGCTTCATGGAGACGGTTGCGAATGGTCCTCGCCGATACCCCAGGAGCAACAGTGTCCCTAATTTGCTGGGAAGTGGCGGTGCGGTCCCCTACGGCACTGAGTAGGATCCTACGGTCTTGGCGTGCATCCGTGCGTCGCTGCGGTCCGGTCCCAGGTCGACGGGCACGTGCACCTTCCGCCGACCACTGGCGACAACATCGATGTACTGTGGAGACCTCACGCCCCACGTGTTGAGCAATTCGGCGGTACGTCCACCCGGCCTCCCGCATGCCCACTATACGCCCTCGCTCAAAGTCCGTCAACTGCACATACGGTTCACGTCCACGCTGTCGCGGCATGCTACCAGTGTTAAAGACTGCGATGGAGCTCCGTATGCCACGGCAAACTGGCTGACACTGACGGCGGCGGTGCACAAATGCTGCGCAGCTAGCGCCATTGGACGGCCAACACCGCGGTTCCTGGTGTGTCCGCTGTGCCGTGCGTGTGATCATTGCTTGTACAGCCCTCTCGCAGTGTCCGGAGCAAGTATGGTGGGTCTGACACACCGGTGTCAATGTGTTCTTTTTTCCATTTCCAGGAGTGTATTTATCGTCCACGTTTCACTTCCATACATGCCTACACTCCATACAAATACTTTCAGAAACGACTTCCTGACACTTAAATCTATACTCGACGTTCACAAATTTCTCTTCTTCAGAAACGCTTTCCTTGCCATTGCCAGTCTACATTTTATATCCTCTCTACTTCGACCATCATCAGTTATTTTGCTCCCCAAATAGCAAAACTCCTTTACTTCTTTAAGTGTCTCATTTCCCAATGTAATTCCCTCAGCAGCACCCTACTTAATCCGACTACATTCCATTATCCTCGTTTAGCTTTTGTTGATGTTCATCTTATATCCTCTTTTCAAGACACTGTCCATTCCGTTCAACTGCTCTCCCAACTCCTTTCATGTCTGTGACACAATTATAATGTCATCGACAAACCTCAAAGTTTTTATTTCTTCTCCATGGATTATAATACTTACTCCGAATTTTCTTTTGTTTCCTTTACTGCTTGCTCAATATACAGATTGAATAACATCGGGGAGAGGCTACAACACTGTCACTCCCTTCCCAACCACTTCTTCCCTTTCATGTCCCTCGACTCTTATAATTGCCATCTGGTTCCTGTACAAATTGTAAATAGTCTTTCGCTCCCTGTATTTTACTCCTGCCACCTTCAGAATGAGAAAGAGAGTATTCCAGTCAACATTGTCAAAAGCTTTCTCTAAGTCTACAAATGCTAGAAACGTAGGTTTCCCTTTCCTTAATCTATCTACTAAGATAAGTCGTAGGGTCGGTATTGCCTCACGTGTTCCAATATTTCTGCGGAATCCAAACTGATCTTCCCCGATGTCGGCTTCTACCAGTTTTTCCATTCGTCTGTAAAGAATTCGCGTTAGTATTTTACAGCCGTGACTTATTAAGCTGATGGTTTGGTAATTTTCACATCTGTCAATACCTGCTTTCTTTGGGACTGGAATTATTATGTTCTTCTTGAAGTCTGAGGGTATTTCGCCTGTCTAAAACATCTTGCTCACTAGATGGTATAGTTTTCTCAGGACTGGTGGCTCTCCCAAGGCTGTCAGTAGTTCTAATGGAATGTTGTCTACTCCCGGGTCCTTGTTTCGACTTAGGTCTTTCAGTGCTATGTCAAACTCTTCACGCAGTATCATATCTCCCATTTCATCTTCATCTACATCCTCTTCCATTTCCATAATATTGTTCTCAAGTACATCGCCCTTGTATAGACCCTCTATATACTCCTTCCACCTTTATGCTTTCCCTTCTTTGCTTAGAACTGGATTTCCATCTGAGCTCCTGATAGTCATACAAGTGGTTCTCTTTCCTTCAAAGGTCTCTTTAATTTTCCTGTAGGTAGTATCTTCCTTACCCCTAGAGAGATAAGCCTCTACATCCTTAGATTTGTCCTCTAGCCATCCCTGCTTAGCCATTTTGCACTTCCTGTCGATCTCATTTTTGAGACGTTTGTATTCCTTTTTGCCTGCTTCATTTACTGTATTTTTATATTTTCTCCTTTCATCAATTAAATTCAAAATTTCTCCTGTTACCCAAGGATTTCTATTAACCCTCGTCTTTTTACCTAAGGATTTCTACTAACCCTCGTCTTTTTACCTACTTGATCCTCTGCTGACTCCACTGTTTCATCCCTCAAAGCTACCCATTCTTCTTCTACTGTATTTCTTTCCCCCTTTCCTGTCAAATGTTCCCTTATGATCTCCCTGAAACTCTGTAAAACGCCTTGTTTAGTCAGTTTATCCAGGTCTCATATACTTAAATTCTTACCTTTTTGCAGTTTCTTCAGTTTTAGTCTACAGTTCATAACCAATAGATTGTGGTCAGAGTCCACATCTGCCCCTGGAAATGTCTTACAATTTAAAACCTGGTGCCTAAATCTCTGTCTTACCATTATATAATCTATCTGATACCTTCTAGTATCTCCAGGCTTCTTCCATGTATACAGATTTTTTCCTGATCCTTGAACCAAGTGTTAGCTATGATTAGGTTATGCTCTGTGCAGAATTCTACCAGGCGGCTTCCTCTTTCATTTCTTACCCGCAATCCACAGTCAACTACTACGTTTTCTTCTCTTCCGTTCCCTACTATCGAATTCCAGTTCCCCATGACTATTAAATTTTCGTCTCCCTTCACTATATGAATAATTTATTTTATCTCATCATACATTTCATCAATTTCTTCGTCATCTGCAGAGCTAGTTGGCATATAAACTTGTACTACTGTAGTAGGCATGGGCTTCGTGTCTATCTTGGCCACAATAATGCGTTCACTATGCTGTTTGTAGTAGCTTACCCGCACTCCTATTTCTTTATTCATTATTAAACCTACTCCTGCATTTTCCCTATTTGATTTTGAATTTATAACCCTATCTACTTACTTACCTCACACTTACCTGCCCTTGCTGTTGTCGAGATTGTGAGAAAAATCTTTTCTAGACGTTTGATGGTATGCCTCTAGTCTTACGGATTTGATACAGCAGCGTTAGTATTCGTTTGGTTGCGATTTCCCCCAACGATTTTAGACATTTTGAAGGATCTTCTGTCTTATTTGATCACTAGTCTTCCGAGACTCAGCTACACTATGACTCTAATACTAGATCTTCTATTACACCAGCAGACAACTCCTCCCCCTGGCCTTCCATTTACTTTTTCTACCTGAGCACCGTCTCTTCTCTGTTTAACAGTGGAACTCCTCTTGCACTTTTGATGTTGACACCACTGCTTTTTATTTCACCGAGTATTGTTTCGACATTTTTTATGCTGAGGCATCCCTTACGACGATTATTACTTTTTCGATTTCTTCTCGTTTTTACTGCAGCTATTTCTTCTTGGCTGCCCTGCTCTTCCAATTTGTTTCATTCTTAATTGAAGTATACTGCTGTATTACCGTTTTGTTTAATATTGTTTTACTTCTTTCTTTCGCCAGTCATTTGAAATATTTGCAAGGTCCTTCACAGTTACATTCCTTGTACTGTCCAACTGTTGTTATTTCTCTTTTGGGGTTAGCCACTCCTCTTCAGTTGAACTGCCCATTTTGGTATACGCCATCCATCTACAGCCTCACAAAATTTCAAACACCCCTAATCATTCCTGAGAAGCTCCCTATCGCACTACTTTCCATCATTTATCTGGACGAACTTCAGTTTACTCTTCATGGCTACTAAATTGTGATCTAAGTCTATCTCTGCATTTGAGTACTCTTTAAAATCTAAATCTGATTTCGGAATCTCTGCCTGAGCATGATGTAAACCAGCTGAAACATTTCCATGTCTCCAAGCGTTTTCGAAATATACCCCTTGCTCGTGGTATTCTTCAACAGAGTTTCGCTATTATTATCTGATATTTACTGAGAACCCAATTAGTATTTCTCCTCTCTCATTCCGATTGTCGACCCCGTAATCTCCGATAGCCATGTTTTTTGATCCTTACCCTACCAAAGCTCTCCACTCCGTCATCACTATTATTATATTATCATCTTCGTTTACATATTTAGTTACCCATTCTATACTCTCATATCCTTTCACTTTCTCCTCATCTTCTACTTGCGACGTTGGTATGTATACCTGTTATTGATGTTGGTTTGCTGTCGATTCGGATGAGAAGAACCATATACTGAAATGTTCACAGCAACTCACTCTGTGGCACACACAAGAGAAAATAAAAGTGAAGTATCTTGAGTTGTGGCGCTGGAGGGCAATATGAGATAGCGTGAACAAAAAGACCATCAAACAGTGAAGAACTGAGGAAATCAATAGATGTTAGGAGTCTATGTATCATCTGGAGACGACCGTGACTGCTAAAAACAGTTAAACATTTTTTTTTCGGCATAGTAACAATTGTCATAACAGAGTAAAGTTTTTCACCATCTGAGACGGTATCTTTAGATCTAAAATAGAAATAAAAACTGAAACTTCTATATTTCACATGTAAAATAGACTAGGTAATAAAATAATCAAATAATAAAATGCTCATATCCAGTTACTGCTCAAGACAACCATATATTGTTACTAAAGCAGAAAATTTTTTCACAATTCTGATGGGTTTCTGATCCGTTCGGTGTGACCCGTCACACCTTCTTCGTCTCAAACTTGCACTCTACGTGCTCGATAATTTGTTGGTTGTATTCCAATCTCTGTTTTCCCCTACAGTTTTTACCCTTCACGGTTTTCTCTAGTAACACGGAAGCTATTCCCTGATTTCTTCATATATGTCTCCCTTTCTCTTGTCTGTGGTTTCCATGTGTTCCTTTCTTCGAAATTCAACGGGGAATTTCTTCATTCCTTAGCTTACATTACGTTTTATACAATTGGATCGAAAAGTACAAACAAAAATCCAATTTCTGCAGGAAGTTGATGATAGTTACAAATGCGATAAAAATGCATTATGTGCGGTTTCGTTAAAATGCGGAGCATAAATATTCTATCTAAAATTTCATTATTTTGGTATTACGCAGATGGGAATCTTATTTCTTTTTAAAATATAGATATTATTAAAAGTCGTAAAACATTAGCCAGCCAAGGTCCATTAGAGGGCGTTCCCTATTCGACTGTTGGCTTGTTTATATCACAGCCTTCAGAGTTTTACAGGCGCCAGCAGAGAACGGAGGCACCGGAGCAACGGGTTTGGATTGCTTATTGGCAGCTATATTGAAATGGACGCTAGTGATGAATTCGTTTCCTCCATTCAGTAATTTATCCAGTTTCTACCTGTTAGCTGCATAAATTTCTATCCCTTCCAGCCTGTTGCTTCTTGACTGTGTGTAAAATTTTTAGGTCTTTATCGGTTTGTAAAGTTGCATTTTTAGTTTTCAAACGAAGATCCAATGAGGTTATATGTATATTCCTTGAGACCAGTCAGAAAATTTATTCTCCTTTGGACTGTGTAATGCAATAGGTTGACCCTTACATAGAAGATAACAGCAACCAGCCACTTTTTAGAATCGTGTTGATTCATTTAAATAGCGTCATTATCGGTTTTCAACCGACAGGTTCACCTTCAGACGGATAGTTCACGCTAAGATACATTTTACGATAGATTTCGCTTTTTGTTTTCCTAACTGATGAAATTTCCATGGGTGGAGGCGATGAAAAATCACGCCATTACGTTCCCGTGCATGCTGCTTTGTGATCTTCCAGCAGCGAAAACTGTATGACGCACATTTTTTACGTATAAGTATGCACATAAGCTAAAGCACCATTCAATAAGAAGTTTCACCACACGAAAGTATGCATACAAAGATGCACATTGCACATGCAATATTGTATGTACATACCAGAACGGGAGAACTTACTATTTTTAGTTTTTATGCCGCGTCCGAGAGGAAATTTTAAATAAATACAGTTTTAGCACTTGTATCCGAAATATTCGTTCAATTTTAACGTATATAGTAAGAATTTATTTTATTCTACCATATTTTATGTCGTCGTTAGTACTCGTCTGCGTTTCTGCATTATTTTCTACCATATTTGGAATAAAAGCATTTCATTTGCAACTTGCTTTAAAATTCATAACTCTTTCTCAGTTTCTGTAACCTGCAGGAAAGCAGAAGTTGGTGTAACACAGAGTAGAAAGACTCGTGTTTATACCATTCAGGATGATTCGATTTGCCAATAATGGTTGTACTGAACAAATCGACTTGCTGTATGTACTGGAAATATTTCCCATCATTTGGATTATGCAACATCTTTCTCATAAGAGCACTTATTATAGAAACTGAAAACAATATATGATTGATTTTAATAGATTTTCATTATAACAGAGATTCTGTAGTAGGAATATTGGTACACATGTTTTCTACTCCAAAAAAAGTGTTATATGAAATTCTTGTATCCTTGATTTCGTGGGGGAAAGTGGCATTATTTTTGATATTGTAAGAAGTCTGAGAAAATAACTCTCTTACAGCTTTTCTTTCAGTTCATTTGTAGCGCAGTTTGTGTTATTGATGAGTGGCCATTTCATTTTATTTCCATTGTATTTTTCAACCTGTGAACGTATTTTCGTGGGCTTGGGTTCATTACTTTCAACAGCTTCTTTCTGTTCTGATAATAAAAATATCAGACTGTCGAACTTTTTCTTTAACTATTCTTGAAATATCCTTCTTGGATTTTTAGTTTTTTAATTATATTTTGCAGAGAAAGTTTGCTTTTTGTACATATTGTGTCTCCTAAATGAGTACTGCATTTCCTTTGTTGGCTTTTGTGACTCATGTATTCTTCTTGCCTTCCAATTTTTTAACAAACTTTTGAAATGTTTTATTTTTTGTACATCCGTTTATGATAACTTCTGCTCACTTTGGGGAAGTCTTTTGGCCTTTGCGGGAGTACTAAACTGTTATTATTAGTACAGTACTTGCTAGTTTTATTTCAGTGATTAGTTTGTGATATTTTTTTTCTTGTCTTCTTTTCTCTTTTTTTAAATACCATGTTGAAAACTTCGTGGTTGGCGAAATGTGTAATGTTCATTAGATATTTATTTTTAACAATGTCTAAAGAAAGAGACGTTGGAGACGGTCTTAGAGCTGTATTAATTTATTCGTAGACTGTACGATATATGGAAGTTTGGGTCGGTTCGGCAAGCTTGCTCCAATAGTCGAAGTGGTTAAGGTTTGCGACAAGCGAGAAATTTGGGTTCGACTCGCGGTGGCCACCAATTTTCATGTTTAACGAAAAGGTAATATCAACACATCTAATGCAGATACTGTCGGAAAGATTCCAAAATTGCGAATAAACTTCTCAGCGTTCTTTAGGTAAATTTACTGTAAGAAAAAATGCTTTCCGTTCAAAAAATGGTTCAAATGGCTCTGAGCACTGTGGGACTTATCTTCTGAGGTCATCAGTCCCCTAGAACGTAGAACTACTTAAACCTAACTAACCTAAGGACATCACACACATCCATGCCCGAGGTAGGATTCGAACCTGCGACCATAGCGGTCGCGCGGTTCCGGACTGTAGCGCCTAGAACCGCTCGACCACCCCGGCTGGCTAAGCTTTCCGTCATGCTAGTTATGAGAAGTAGAAGTTTATGTGAAGTCTTGGTATTTCAGTATTTGTCGCGCCACAAGCATTCAACACTATTACGTGGTTGTAATACACGAGTCATCTCCAGATACAACTAGACGCAAAGGATGTCTCAGTTACAACGTAAACAAATACACATTTCTGACATGTAGTAGAAGATCATAAAAAGTAACAGATTTATCAGCTATTGAACAGTGACTCGTTGTGACAGATGTCAAGATGCTAGTGATAAATACTCTGCTAGTGATAATACTCAGCAGTAAACTTGAAGTGAAGCTATAAAAGGCTTTGGGTTCAAATAACAAACACAGCCGATTGAAAAATTTGTACGAAATAGCCTCTGTGCTTTAAAACAAAACTAATCGTCCTTCCCTCTTGGAACACTAGCTCTAGCCCACGTTCCTGGCAATGAGAGCACTTGAGTGTGGAATAACTCAAGTCCCACCACACGAAATGTTAAATGTTTGCGTAGCTTCAAACAGAAATTCTTTATTTCTTGAAGTAGAGGTAGCTCTATCTTGAGTTCTAGCTAAGTCTGTAGTCTGAAAATTGTGACTCAGAGTCCTAGGCAAGTACTCACTTCTTGCCACCTTTTATCTCTTGCCTTCTACTTTTCTTTTCTTTTTCTCCTCAGCCACTCGCAAGTGCTCATTATATTGTAGTTACTAAATATAACTGAGATATATATTTGAAGTACGTTTATATAATTTATTATCCTTATTATGTAAAATACGTGTGTCTGCACGTAATGTTTCACGGTGACATACATGCATAAAATTTTCTCATATGTTTACACTGTAGACTGTAAAATGTGCAGTTTTTGAAATAATTTCAGTGGTGATTACCAAAGCCAAGTCGATCGCGGCAACTAACAACAAACTCTTTGACCCTAACCTAAATTTATATCAAGTGATACCGTTTTTTCTTTTATATAAGACATATTATTAAGAGCACGACATTTATGACTGCATGCTGATTCTATAAATACTATACAATCTTTATGAATTTCGTATTTTAGGATTCCTGTAAGACGTCAATATTTCCAGTGTTGAAACCAGTTTAATTAATCAGCTCATGAACTGAGGATGTATAACAATTAAAAACTATAATAGGGTAATAGGTTTCACGGGGGACCTCCTCGTATGGCTGACTACAAAACTGTATCAGGTATTAAAAAAGAAGCTGTTATACAATGTTAAATTTGACTAGTTTTATTCAGCTAATGCTGGAGGAAAAAGGATCATGTTTTACACATACAACTGTAACTCAAACTCATTACCTGAGTTAGCAATGTTAAATTACGGATCATAATATTAAATCCTCCAAAACTTCAGAAATATTACAGACTCGCAAGATCTAAGACAAGTTTTGAGGTGAGCACGAAAATTCCTCAATATTACACACTTAATATATCAATTATCAGCTTTTTTAAAATTTCATTCTATTATATTTCGCGAAGATGGCGGACAGAGTTTGAAAATAAGTAGATTTAAGTATGATTGTTATAACATTAATATAATTCAGACAAATTTAATGTGCAAAAGAAAAGCTCTTTTAAGTTAATATTAATGTACCATAAAATAGCGATAGCCTTTAGATAGCTTAATTCTGTTACGAAAACATGTTTTTACTTTATTTTGTGACTTCACGCCCAGTAAACTGTTGGGAAGAGGATATCTTCAAATAGATTATAGAGAGACGCCAACTTCATATCTAAGTGTGCGCTGACAGCAGAACACAAACACACCCGGAGACGGAGTGTCTTTTGTAAGTGGTTTACGGAATAAATGTCTTGACTTACCAACATTTACGTGCACACACTTAGAAAAAGAATTGAGGGACCAGAAATCTGAAACTGATTGCAGCTACTAAAATTCATCAAATGGTGGTGATGATGTTCAGAAGATCGATTTGTGACGTGATTAAATGGGGTCTAGGACTCCGCTATTATTGATTCCAAGCATAGGTAACGTCGTAGGTTGAGTATAAAGGAGAGTCTGTAGGTCGTATTATAGACAGGATAAGCAAGTGGATCAATAAATCAATCTGTCATGAAAAACTTTGAAACAGGGAAGAATTTCCTATGATGAAAACTATGGACTAAACTTTGAAGCTAATATTTGAGATACACAGACTCAGAAAATCACATCGTGAATAAGGAAATGGTGGTAGTTTATCGTGTTTATGGAGACGTTCAGGAAACGAAGTTAGGTTTATCATTTTATCTCACTTGGTGAGTGTACAGTCAAATGGCTACCTGTTGCTAATATCGACGACGTACTCCCCTGGTAGCACGATTGTTATTGTCGAAGCCAGCAGTTGTAGATGGAAAGTAGTGCGAACAGATGATTGTGACTGGACGTGCTATAAGCTCAGGCACCATTACGAAATCGCTTCCAACCGCTCGTAAGCACGATATTTGAGATTATATTGCGACACCGGACATATGTGTTCCGTCTGGAATGAGTGTCTGAACAAGTACATAAATATTTTCGGCTTTCGAATACGTTTGGCTTGTCGTTAGCGTTAGTCATCAGCGACATTCGAACGGAACGTATTCGAGCGCCATCGTGATAAGTGTCAATTTACGAGGGAGTAAGTTTCGCCACAATTTTCCACAAGAAAACTACTGTGAAAACCAAGTACACCATGCCATCACATGTCGCACTATTTTTTGTCATAGTAGCACCGACATTGAGACATTTACGTGTGCAACCAAAAATGGTTCAAATAGCTCTGAGAACTATGGGACTTCTGAGGTCATCAGTCCCCTAGAACTCAGAACTACTTAAACCTAAGTAACCTAAGGACATCACGCACATCCATGCCCGAGGCAGGATTCGAACCTGTGACCCTTGCGGTTGCGCGGTTCCAGACTGAACCGCTCGGCCACACCGGCCGGATATGCGTGCAATCAGTTTTAAGTTACAACTCTGCCAAAACTCAGTGCCTTCGATAGATCGTGTCCTATACTCAAGCAATGCTGTTTTAATTCGTGGGTGTGGGGGGCTCACACTTAGAGCTTCGTCCTCCACACTCTATTTTCGTTCTTTGAACTTGCAACACTACTGAGAAACCATTCAACGAGACATGACCTCTTCGCTGAACACTTGGATGACTGACACACTAACTACAGTGCCCATTCATACCGGATAATAGAATGCAGCACGTTGTCAGTACACGTCCGTCTGCCATTGTGATGTATACTGCAATGACGTCGGCGATTGTTGCTCTCGCTTGTTTGGCGCTCTCTACACACGTCATTACTACTGCTGACACCCCTTCCGTCGCTGAACCAGCAACGGGTGTTGATTTACGTGCCGTTCGTTTGTGTCACCTGGTGCACTATCTTCCTTTTCGAGAACAATAACGAAACTTAATTTCGGAACGTCCCAGGTACAAGGAATGTGTACGTTAAAAGGGAATATACCAGGAATAACTAAAAACTGCTTTGTCGTGCAGACATTTATACACGTCTGGACGGAATCGTGAGTTACCCAATATAATGAAGTGTATGTACCAGGACGAAAAATATCTATGGCAGAACGGTATCTCGCCGAAATAAAACGCGGGTAGGTTCAGACTGTGAACAGTGCAACTAAAATTTTACATTTTTTTAAAAAAAATTTTCTCGAATCAACTGACGAAAAATTCTACCAGTCTCGTTCGTGTTATTTCACTGCATGTGTGTGGCTGATCTTGTCACGGCAGATCAGGTACGTGAACATCATACCACACGCAGAGACCAATGTATGATTGGATCTTTCTCTATTACTGCCGGGCCGCTTACAATAAATTGTACTCGCGAAAGAAATGCGGAAACGAAAAATTTTTTGAAGTGATGTACCTACAGCCGCTCACCATATGTGTGGTTCGTTCCGTACAGATGTAACTACCGAATCCCTCTGTCGACCAATTGCAGCAGTAATTTTGCTCAACTACGGCGCTCCACTTCAGGAATCGGCGGCGCGCTCTTTCAAGCGTTCCCTAGTCTCGCCCGCACGCCGCGCCGCGTCGCGTGGTCCTGCCCCCGCAGCTTTTGATCGCGGATTAATCCCCATAGCCGGCCGGACGGGTGACCGTGCAATGCGCTGCCGGCGGCGATCAAAGAGCGTCCTCCTCCGGAATTCCCGCCTCCCGCCCCCCTCCTCCCTCTATGTCCATTGGCACTTTGCAAGTGAATCTGATTACGTGACGATCCCGCTCGTGTAATCCAATACCGGACAATGCTCTCAGTTCGGGATTCTTGAACTTTATTGCATCTGAATTTGAGCTCCGTAATACTTTAACGAAAGCACTCCGCTTTGTTCTGCTACTTCAAAAAGTTTAAAACTGCCTGCAAGGCAAGATAAGTCGTTCTTCCGTGAAATCTAGAGAGAACGCTAGATTTTTCGCTGAATACATCGAGGCTTCATGATATGAGACGAGGGCATTGAATGAAGATTGATTATTCAGAAGCCACACAGATGAGATAAAATTTCTTTTTCTGCTCAGTGAGGTTAGTTACAGTTGTAAATGTAATCTCGAGCATAAAACTTGATCTGCACGTAGCCACAGAAATGATGTCAATTATTGCTGTACATTAATAAAATCTTTAAAAACATGAGCACAGAAAAACATTTTTGTCTATAGTTACCAGAAAATAAAATACATGTAGAGGTGAACAAGATACCCAGTTGCAGCTAATAATCCGCAAACATTAATTTCAACGCGTTGAAGAGTACGAATTTCTGGTCGCAATGGCAAACAAACTGAGACAAGCAAAAATGAACGTGAGACTGAAAAGTGCTAACGGAATATACTACTCCACGCACTAAATTTTTTAGTGTGAACTACTGTCAGCCGGCCGGAGTGGCCGAGCGGTTAAAGGCGCTACAGTCTGGAACCGCACGACCGCTACGGTCGCAGGTTCGAATCCTGTCTCGGGCATGGATGTGTGTGATGTCCTTAGGTTAGTTAGGTTCAAGTAGTTCTAAGTTCTAGGGGACTGATGACCACAGCAGTTAAGTCCCATAGTGCTCAGAGCCATTTGAACCACTTTTGAACTACTGTCAAGGAAAACTAAAAGGAAGCTACTTAACCCACTCATTAGTCCTAACCTATAGAGCAGTAAAATGTAGATTAACCAAAATGGAAGAATAACAATTGCAAGTTATTGGAAATAAAGTTTAGAGGAAAGTTTTTGGTCCATCCTATGATAGTACACTGAAGCGCCAAAGAAACTGGTATAGGCATGCGTATTCAAATACAGAGATATGTAAACAGGTAGAATACGGTGCTGCAGTCGGCAACGCCTGTCTGGCGCAGTTGTTAGATCAGTTACTGCTGCTACAATGGCAGGCTATGAAGATTTAAGTGAATTTGAACGTGGTGTTATAGTCGGCGCACGAGCAATGGGACACAGCATCTCCGAGGTAGCGATGAAGTGGACATTTTCCCGTACGACCATATCATGAGTGTACTGTGAATATCAGGAATCCGGTAAAACATCAAATCTCCGACAACTCTGGGCCGGGAAAGATCTTGCAAGAGCGCGACCAACGACGACTGAGGAGAATCGTTCAACATGACACAGGCGCAACCCTTCC
This sequence comes from Schistocerca piceifrons, assembly GCF_021461385.2. NCBI lineage: Eukaryota > Metazoa > Arthropoda > Insecta > Orthoptera > Acrididae > Schistocerca > Schistocerca piceifrons. Next base: position 329,100,364 of record NC_060141.1, read on the forward strand.
GCGAATTGCTGCAGATTTCAATGTTGAGCCATCAACAAGTGCCAGCGTAGAACCATTCAACGTAACATCATCGATGTGGGCTTTTGAAGCCGAAGGCCCACTGGTGTACGCTTGATGACTGCACGACAGACAGCTTTATCCCTCGATTGGGCCCGTTAACACCGACTTAGTTTGCTGATGACTGGAACCATGTTGCCGGGTCGGACGAGTGTCGTTTCAAATTGTATCGAGCGGATGAACGTGTACGGTTATGGAGACAACCTCACGACTCCATGGATCCTGCATGTCAGCACCGGACTGTTCAAGCTGGTAGAGGCTCTGTAATGGTGTGGGGCGTGTGCAACTGGAGTAATATACGACCCCTGACTCGACTAGATTCAACTCTGACTGGCGACACGTACGTAAGCATCCTGTCTGATCACCTGCATCCATTAGTGTCCATTGTGCATTTCGACGGACTTGGGAAATTCCAGAGAAAAGGTGTCCATTTAGAGCGTAAAGTTTTCTCTAGGCTTATTTCATTCTGAATGGTTCTACTTATAGTTTCAAACTTTTTTTCTTGTACAGTTCCAAATTTAATTTTTATCTAAGCAAATAGGAGACTGTGTACTTTTGTGAGCAGATGGCAGCGAGTACACGTCAGATCTAATATCAAACTATTTAGTAGATTCTTTCCCATGTGGGCACTATGTGTGTCACCATAGCACAACAATTAACTCTTACACTACTTGGAAGTCAGCGGAAATTTATATTACTTCACATTGCTTCCCAGTGTTTGTAGGGATAATTTTTCAGTCGGCTTGATTGGCGTCTCTTGAGAAAATCAGTGGGGTAAGTGAGCCGTTTTGAGCTTAAGTCTCCCTTGCCAATGCAACTCACGCTTAGATAATGATTGTCCATTTGTCCGAGGTTAAGCTGTTCTTTCGGTGTGTGTCGGAGGATAGAGGTTGAGAGCGGGATCAGCTGTCTGGCAGCCAGTGTCCCTGCTGTGATGGTTCTCGTCTGCCTACACTCAGAATGCGCTGATTTGTACTTGCTCGAAGTTGCTCCGCTATCGATTTCGTATTTGTTTTCTATGGCCTGTCGCACTTGCGTTGTGTCTTCCTCATTTTCAATCACTATACTGTCATCTGCATACGCCAATACCGTAATTTTGATTTCTCACACAGTGAACCCCTTTCCTGATTGATAGAATTTTCTTAATGAGGGCATCACAGCCAGCGTTTAGAGGGATGTCGGCAGAGGTGTCCATGTCTGTGGCCTCTGTTAAGAATTATATTTTCTTAGTCCTATTAATCTCAAAGCGATGGTGGTATTTGAAAGAGAGTTTTCTGTCCCTGTCAGAAATACAAATGGAATTCCAATCAGTTGCATATATTTTGAGATATATGTTTAATCAAGTTCGTCATAGACGTTAGCAAAATAAAAAAAAAGTCTATTGACAGAAATTTTAACACGCATCAGGTTAAAGCATTTATTTCACGATATGTGGCCAAAAATGTTGCCACTGTGCAACCTGGAACGGCATGCTTTTGAAGTTTGCTTAATAGCATCGTCTTTTCAGTCATTGCACTCCTTCCTATTAATCTTCGACCCATACTCTACCATCTGAACAACACAACAGAAATAGTCCTTCTCAACAAAGTAACATCCTCTCTTCTGTACCACTATATAACACTGCCATGTTCTCTAAATCAATTTCTGTATTATTAAACCGACTTGGAACAACATTCCTCAAAATGTCGGAGAAATTAAAATCCTTTCAAACATCAAAAGGCACCTAATGGGCTACCTTCTTCCACAATGGCTCGGTGTCCCATCTTGCTGCTCACTCTCATCACTCCTCCCCTTGTAGAGTTCTCTTTTAAAATTGTCACTTTCATTTCAATAATACTCAACGAGGCTTCAAAAGTGTAAAATAATCGCTATAATTCCTAACGCCTCCATTATTTTATTCTTGTTAGTGTTATTTTTATTATTGCAAATTATTACTTTTTACTAGTAATGCAAATTATTTTGCGTTTATTATTTTATTTATTATTTCTGAGGTCGGACAACCGCAGTCAAAATTCCACATGGTGAATAAAATCTTTCGCATTGGCTTTTAAAATATTTTTATTGAAAAGAAATTACCGGTATCGCATTATTAGAGTGCATCTACAGATGACAACATTTTAAAAAATCATGGCGCAGCAAAGTAGTTGCTTACAGATAACTCCCATAGTTCATCGTCTAGCGTGCTAACGGTTTTATCTTGATATGGATTTGTTTGATATACTTTAAGATACTTCTTCTTCACCTACTGAACTTTAAGTTAAATTGCTGGAGGTCTCTTATTATATGGAAAATTTAGTTTTAAGTATCCGACCCGTGTGGCCGAGCGGTTCTAGGCGCTTCAGTCCGGAACCGTGCTGCTGCTACGGTCGCAGGTTCGAATCCTGCCTCGGGCATGGATGTGTGTGATGTCCTTAGGTTAGTTAGGTTTAAGTAGTCCTAAGTCTAGCGGAATGATGACCTCAGATGTTAAGTCCCATAGGGCTTAGAGCCATTTTTGAGTTTTAAGCCGGAAGTTAAATCGGTTTTCCCTGTAACGTATGTGGTGAGACTTGTCTGTAAAGTGAGCACTTAGTTATCAGGCTAAAATTTTGGGATAAGTTGTCTGAGCCCTAATAAAGCATCCAGAGAACTAGGAAATAATAGTTTTGAGTTGTTTCTCTCCACATGGCTTCGCTGGCAGATAGGTCATTTAATAAGTTATGTTCCTGTGTTTGGTACAAGCCAGCCACCACTCTGTTGCGGTATAAAATTGTAGAATGTTCTTCACACAACTAAACACTATGTCTGCTGTTCAGAGTTGTAATTGTTCGTTTTGAAAATATCGTATTTTAAGTAGCCAAAGGCCTGTGTCCTCGTAGAAAATTATCTAGCATGTTTAAATAAAATGAGACACGTTACAAAGACGGAAAATGAAATTAGGTATGTAGTATTCTGAAGTATTCTTTAACAAGATTTTCTGTCCACTGTATTGTTTAATGTCGTATTGTTTGTTTGTGTGTAAAAGCCAAGTCTAGCGGATGCAGCATTCTCCAGGTGTTCCAAAAATGCAAGCACTGAATGAATGTCTCGGTGCAATAATTGAAGTTTGGGGTTTGGTTTCAGTGAGTTAAAACTAAAATCACCAATTAATAGCTTAGGGCTTTTGAGGGTTGAGTAGTATTTCTCCTCAGAATAATAACTTACACTGGGGCTTCCGATTTGCGTACAGTATGGCGTAAACATTTGAAAAAGCATTTTGTCACATATTTCTGCTAAAGCTCGCCCAGAAGACAGCATTAACCTTGCGCTACATGAAAATACCTATCTGAGCAATATTGACAGTCCTATCTGTCACCCTAAGTTTAAAATACACTGACGGAAAAAAAGTCGCAGCACCAAAATGTAATGTAGAGTAATTAAATTTTGTGAATGCATTTATCTAGGTAACATATTTAAGTGATTAACATTGCAAGATCATAATCCAATGTAAAAGCGAGATAAGCCATTGCAAATGAGAAATACTGGTATATTAATAAACGGGGTAACCGCCAGAATCTTGGGTGCAAGGATGCAAATGTGCATGCTGTGTGTTGTATGGGTGCCGCATGTCAGTTTGTGGTATGGAATTCCGTGACTGCTGCGATGGTCGATCAATATAGAGACGGTCGATGCTGTTTGTCGATGACGGTGGTGTTGTCGTCCGATGATGCCTCATATGCATTGGGGATCGAGCAGGTCAGACCAACAAGTTGAGCTCAGTAGAGCGTGCTGTGGTACAAGAGCAGTATATTGGCGAACGTTATCCTATTGGAATACACCCTCCGGAATACTGTATATGAATGACAACATTATATCGAATTTACCATACTGACTTACAGATTTGCAGTCACGGTGTGTGGGATACCAGGGAGAGTGCTCCTGCTGTCATACGAAATCGCACCCTAGTCCATACTTCCAGGTGTAGACCCAAAGTGTCTAGCACACAGACAGGTTAATTAAAGGCCTTTAACTGGCTTCCTTCTAACCAACACATAGCCATTATTGGCACTCAGGTAGAATCATCTTTTAACTGAAAACAAAACAAACACAACAGACCTCCACCCTGCCCTCCAATGAGCTCTCGCTTGACAATAGTGAAGTCACAGGTGGCTGTGGTTTGGGATCAGTGGAATGCAGACTACAGGGTGTCCGGGTTGGATCTGTCCGTCAAGTAACCGATTTGCAACAGTTCCTTGTATCACTGTGATGCCAACTGCTGGTCAAATTACTGTTGCTAATGCAGTGTGATGCACCAGAGCCACAAGCCGAACACAATGGTCTTTCCTCTCAGTAGGGCCACGTGACCGTCCAGTGCTCGGTATTCTTGCAGCCGTACATTTTCATGACCACCGATGCCAGTAATCATACACATGTGGCTACATTCCTTCCAAGTCTTTCTGTATTATCGCAGGGTAACGTCCAGTTTCTCGTAGCCCTATTATGCGACCACGTTCAAATTCAGTGAGGTGTTGATAATGGCGTCTTTGACGCCTTATAGGCGTTCTTGACTTATGTCAACTCACCACCTCCAAAATCAAAGGTAACTAACGCTCTCGACAGTTACAGCATTTATTTAGAGCAAACCTGATTTTCATCCTCATAATGGCGCTGCTAACGCCTTTCTTATGCGACTGGCAGGAAATTTGAATAGAAATCGTTTTTCAGATGTAGAAACGCTCGTATCACCTTTTGTTTATGTGACGCAACTCGGTTTTGGCACTGTGATTTTTTTTCCTTCAGTGTATATTAACAGCTGGCAATATTAGTAATTTTAGGAATGACGACTTCCTACAAGCACACTACGTCCAAATCATGTCCCTACAGGTAATGCCTTAAATTCAATATTTTGACAGACATATTCGATCACTGTTAATAGTTATAACCAGTAACTTCGATCTTGTTGCATGATTTAATTGTTTACCACCTCTGTCCAGTGTTGTCTGGAATAATATGTGACGTATGCAGGTTTGAAAGTTTATTACGTAACACCATTCTAAACCTCGTTGTCTACTGGTTGCGTTCTTTTTTTTTGTCCATGCTTGTTTAATCTTATTGACTGTTTTCTTGTTTGGTTTACATACTTCAGTTCCCTTTCGGGGTGATCTGTTACTTGATTATGGAGAAAGAGTGTGTTTCTACCTTGTTTAAAGCTTGCTACTGCGTTCTCATCTGTTGCCATTGCTAATAGGTTAACTAAGAATGGTGATTGTATGCATTTGACTCATTTGTGAAGGGCTGTTGGATCCCATCTGCTGCTGCTTCAACTTCAGTCAGTTCGAGAGGATTTCGTGTTTGTACATTGTCTTTACAAAGGGCTTGTTCGTGCTGGGCACTTCGTACGGATGCCATTTAATTTGCGGCTATTTTTTTACTTTCAAGTCAGATCCATTAAGAACTATTTATATTTTTTTTCATTTTCCTCCTTTATCCGCTGAGAATGAGGAATTAAAAACTATGCTCGCAATATCAGATGTCATTTTTTCGTTAAGCGGCAGTTACATTACTGTGGCTAGATATTATCGATGTCCTCGGATCATCGATCGCATCCTTGGCCTTTGTCCTCTGAAGTGGTTCATTTCACACCACATCGCACAGGTTTTAGCTTGAATCTCGTAGATGATTAAGGCTTTTGTTCGTACAGTTCCTATGTAGAACCGGAAATATTTGCGAAGTTCGGTTCTCACCTCACATATATCGTTGTTTACGGTGTTAGATTCCCTCTGTTCTTGTATAATTTGTCCCCTAAATTTTTAACAAATTCTGTAAGGTGAAATTCCATATTTAATGGTTCAAAAGGCTCTGAGCACTATGAGACTTAACTTCTGAGGTCATCAGTCAACTAGAACTTAGAACTACTTAAACCTAACTAACCTAAGGACATCACACGCATTCATACCCGAGGTAGGATTCGAACCTGCGACCGTAGCGGTCGAGCTGCTCCAGACTGTAGCGCCTAAAACAGCTCGGTCACCCCGGCCGGCCATATTTAATGTTTCTTCTAGTCTATAGTAGCAGTTTTTTGTCTACTAACTTCAAGTTTCAATAGACAGTACCATCATCAGGTCATCCTATGATCAAAAAATTCTGGTAATGCTTAGAAGAACAATGCAAGAGAAATTCACAAAATATTTTTCTCTATGACAGCACCCGTATGGTACATCGTTTAACCTTCAAATGTATACGTAACCATTTTCCCCTGGCACGCAGTCGTCACGCTCGTTTCCCCATTAGGTGTGTGAAATACTATAAGTAAAGGCCAAATTTGAGCTTTAAATAAATATAATTTGCGGCAGCAGTGATAAGAGTGCCCCCTATGTGTGACAGAGTTACATCTTTTACCCCGCCTTTCAGTGTATAAGACATTTAAAAAATAAAAATATCGCAAAATATGAAATTAAGAATTTAAATAATAAAACAGTCTCTACTGTAACGAAGGCAACGGCCTTGCCGCAATGGATACACCGGTTCCAGTGAGATCACCGAAGTTAAGCGCTGTCGGGCTTGGTCGTCACTTGGTTGGGTGACCATCCAGGCCGCCATGCACTGTTGCCATTTTTCGGGATGCACTCAGCCTCGTGATGGCAATTGAGGAACTACTCGACCGAATAGTGGCGGCTTCGGTCAAGACTACCATCATAAAGACCGGGAGAGCGGTGTGCTGACCCCACGCTCCTCCTATTCCCATCCTCCACTGAGGATGACACGGCGGTCGGATGGTCCCAGTAGACCACGCGTGGCCTGAAGACGGAGTGCTTCTACGGTAATGATACATAAAAAGGAAAATGGTAGATCTGTTTAGCCAAGTTGGTATTTACAGTGAAGTGACAAAAGTCATGGGATGCCTCCAAATATCGTCTCGGACCTACTTCTGCCCTTCATAGTGCAGCAGCTCGACGTGGCCGACGGTGACGACGTGGAGGTTAGTGACGCAGCAAGTCTAGTACCACGCGCAGACGACGTATGCATGACGGCCAAGTCTCCTGAATCTCTCCAAACATACATGAACCTACTAAATGACTCCTGCAGAAGATTTGGTTTAGTATAAGCATCACCAAGACGCAAGTCCTTCAACAACCACTTAGGGGTTCCAGTACAGACGACTGCAGTATTAAGTTGGACAACAAACATTTGGAAAACGTGTCACACTTTAAATATCTAGGTAGCTAAATTAGAAGCGACAACTGCCTGACAACAGAAATTGCAGATCGTATAGCAAATGCAGCCTCAGTTTTCGGCAAACTGAATCACCGAGTATGGAAACCACATGATATCAGACTACAAAATAAAATTGCGGTCTACAGAGCAATAATATTACCAACTTTACTCTACTCCTTGGAAACCTGGCGCTGTTATAAAACTGACATTAGGAGGCGACACACCTTTCATCTTCACTGTCTGACATCAATTCTCAGAATGAAATGGGAAGATCGTGTTCCAAACACGGAGGTTTTGCGTCGCGTGAAACTGCCTGGCATTGAAGGTCTCTTAATGAAACACCACTGAGATGGAGTGGCGATATCATACGCATAGTAGACTTCCCAAAGTGGTGTTCTACTCAGAGCTCTCGTTTGCAAACACATGCGTGGGCAACACATGCGATATAAAGACACCATCAAAAGCCACCTCACAGCCTGTGGCATCCCGAGCAAACGTTGGGAGGAGCTTGTATTGCACCGATCAGAGTGGCGGTCAACTGCACACAAGAATGTGGAACAATTCTAGCATATCCGCATAAAGAACCTGGACCATAAACGAAAGCTCTGCAAATCTAAGCCCAATCCTAATTACATCTATACGTGTAACTCCACTGGGCAACTATATTGCGACTTCGTGCCACCGGATTTTCAAAGCAAAGCTCGGGTTTGCAAGCAACATCCGAGCCCGTCACAATACGGACTAAACGATTGATGGAGTCGCTGTCGGCGGACACGGCGAAGAGGACATGATGATGATGATGACCACGCGAGCATACAGGCCCTCGCAGTAAGTTGGCGTAAGGCTGTCGCATTGAACGGAGATTATGTTGAAAATGAGGTTTTTCCAGCCAAAAGAGTGGGTAGTAATTTGATGTAGTGGAATCGTGAATAAAAATAAACTGCTTCCAGAAAAAAAGTGCCACATTACTTGATCACCGTCCCTCGTATATAACGAAATTTACAGCGATAATCAAATACTGTATGTTATTGAAGGTCACCGATTCATCTATAAAACCGTAAATTTGCATGAAAGAGTAGAGATGACAGCGAGACACATTTTTTACGGAACAAATGAAAGAGGAGCATGGCACTGATTTTGATATTCAACTTTGTTGATAACTGAGTCAAACTTTAATCCAACTACACGGTAGCTCTTTGGAGTAAATCGAGCAAATGAACTAATAGAACTCGTTACAGTTGACAGTGTCCATTACACTGACCGAAAAGAGGAAGGAACTGCAATGTTTGGTGGTACAGAAAGTGCAGTGTACATACGCACACTGCAAATTCGCAGCCTAAGTGCAAGTTTACACGAACACTTCTCGTAGCTGTGGGCACCACTCACTTGGCTGTGTCATTAGGGGAGGTAGTATCGGTCATCTTCAGCAACTTTCGCCAGGTTATGACAAGTATTATTCTTTCTTTCTCTTTCTGTCTCTTTCTCTCCCCTTCCCTCTCTCGTACATTGCAGCCATATGCAGACCATTCGATTGGGCCATACGCCTACAGGAATCTACAAAAGAAACAACTTCAGAACATCGTAGTGACGGATACGCAACAAGAGTTGAGATGGACTGGTCATAGTACAGTGAGATGTGGCAGTGCGAGACTAACGAAGGAGGGTGTGTGTTGGGTGCCCTGTGAAAAGATGGGTTAACTATATAAGGAAATATGAAAACTTTGATGCAAAAAGCTGAAGACTGCAATGTGCAGAGAACTCTGGAACAAGTCTGAGTGCTGGAATGGGTGGTAAATGTTGAAGTTTTCATAAACAGTGATATACGAATTGTAAATCTTGATAATGTTTAATTCGTGTTTCAGTCTAATCTGGAAGATGACTGGGTGTTTGTGTTGTCCTCATCATTTCATCACCATTCATGGAAGTGGCGAGATTGGACTGCGCGAAGGTTGGGAATTTGTACGGGCGCTGATAACCGCGCAGTTGAGCGCTCCACAAACCAAACATCATCATCACCATCATCTAATCTGGTACTTACAAGGGAACCTCCCCATCGCACCCAACTCAGATTTAGTTATAAGTTGGCACAGTGGATAGGCCTTGAAAAACTCAACACAGATCAATCGAGAGAACAGGAAGAAGTTGTGTGGAACTATGAAAAAAATTAGTAAAATATACAAACTGAGCAGTCCATGCGAAGATAGGCAACATCAAGGACAGTGTGTGTCAAATAGCGCCGTGGTCCCGTGGTTAGCAAGAGCAGCTACGGAACGAGAGGTCCTAGGTTCAAGTCTTCCCTCCAGTGAAGATTTTAATTTTTTATTTTCAGTTTATGTGAAAAACTCTTATGTTTTCATCACTTTTTTGGGAGTGTTATCACATCCACAAGAAAACCTAAATCGGGCGAGGTAGAAGAATCTTTTTACCCATTCGCCAAGTGTACAAGTTAGGTGGGTCGACATCATATTCCTATCATGTCACGCACATGCTGTCACCAGTGTCGTATAGAATATATGAGGCGTGTTTTCCTGTGGAGGAATCGGTTGACCTATGACCTTGCAATCAAATGTTTTCGGTTCCCATTGGAGAGGCACGTCCTTTCGTCTACTAATCGCACGGTTTTGCGGTGCGGTCGCAAAACACAGACACTAAACTTATTGCAGTGAACAGAGACGTCAATGAACGAACGGACAGATCAAAACTTTGCGAAAATAAAGAAAGTAAAATTTTCAGTCGAGGGAAGACTTGAACCAAGGACTTCTTGTCCCGCAGCTGCTCACGCTAACCACGGGACCACGACGCTCCTGAGGTCACATTCTCCTTGATGTTGCCTATGTTGTGCATGCACTACTCAGTTTGTATATTTTGCTTATTTTTTTCATAGTTCCACACAACTTCTTCCTGTTTTCTCGATTGATCTGTGTTCAGTTTTTCAAGGCCTATCCACTGTGCCAACTTTAACTAAATCTGAGGGGGGTGCAATGGGGAGGTTCCCTTGTTAGTATGAGAGCATTTCATAAGGTAAGTTACACATGATATTCGGAGGCATGTAACATTCATTGAACGAAGGACTGCACTTGAAAGTGACACAGACTCACAGGCAGATAATACTGTTTTTCAAGTCACCAAGTCCTTTGAAACGTTGCGCGATCGGGGCAGGTCGCGGCGCAGTCTCTAGTAGAATGAATATCTTTGTCTTTGGAGGACGTGGTTCACGCGGAGATCGGAGGTGTGAAGGCAGATACAGTGAGAGTGGGAAGGTGAAACAGTTCGCTCAGGGTGGGACTGGAATCGGGGCGAGTAGCAGGCCGGCAGTTAACAGCCAGAAGCTGGGAGCATGGCAGCGATACCAGGGGGAGACACTCAGAGAGGTTATTGGATTGCAAACCATTATTACCTCGAATAAAATGTTCTCAGGTTTCCAACCGCGTCAATTGCGTAAAACTACATGAGCTTTTGGCCAAGCACTCACAAGTGGTATGACTAATTGACAATGGCCAAGGAGTGTTTGGCCAAAAGCTCGTGTAGTTTTAAGCAATTGATGCGGTTGGAAACCCGAGAACATTTTATTCAATGTTATCGCCGCGAGACTTTCCATTCATACATTATTACCTCGGTGGGGGCCGGCTGCAAACCTTTGGACGCGTGGGCCGCGTACCTGGGAGAGGGAGCGTGTCGTGTGCTCCCACGACCGACCGGACATGGAGATCAACGGCGGACCGTCGCTATGTTCAAGATGTCTGTCGGCTCCAAGTTGTCCTTCCTGGAACGATGGATTGATACATCTGGTGACCTTCCGATTGAGTTTATCGGATGCGAATGAGCTGAGTATCGGCAGTAACCGTAGCTGCAATTGTCATTTTCTGTGCCAGTGCTGTGACTGTTTAGTTCGGTTTTTTCTGGTCGTTTGTTCGACGCTCGCGCCCGGTTCCATATCAGATTTCTAGTTACTGATCCCGTTTCTGTCTCTATGCAGAAAATTGCATATGCACTCCTATAAAGTTACTGAATTTGTTTTTTTATTTATGCTACAGTCCGAATGTTAATTGTATATATGGTTCTCGGGCGAGACGTCGGATGTCATAGTGAAAACTCCACAATATTTCATCAGCGCAACTGGCCGCCATCTTCAGGTGCAACGAACACACTGCTGAGGCATGACTAGAGCCCCCTATTTATGCCAGTCTTAGGCAGGAAGTGCGCATGCGCGGAGGCGCCAAATTTGATGGCCAATAGCGACGATATCAAACGATAGCTGGAACGACAGCAACGCCACCTGCAAGACGAAGAACCAAAAACTTCGGCGCACGCGCGGAGGCTGCCGCTACTGCTCTGCGCTTTTTGTAAGGCATCGAATTTGTGGCGACGCTCATTTATATATTAGTGGGTTCATTTCATGTGCCGCGTCGTGCATGTACTATTACTTTCTATTGTCTTAATGGGTGTTTATCCTACCAAGTTTCACTGAGGATTTTTTCATTGTTTGTGATGCTGGAATCACTTATTTATTGAGTATATCGCATTGAGGACTTTAGTTTATGTTTGTTACTACTTTATTCAAAAGGTTATGGTCTGTTTGCTGTTAGTCAGGGGTTCGTTAGCCAACCGAACGCGTTAGCTTGCAGTTTGATGTTCCGCTCCGTGTGGCGGTTACTTGTTTACCCCTCGCCCACGTGGTGCGAATTTGGTACAATTTGTGGCTGGCAGTCGATCTTTTTTTGCGATCGGTAACTGTATTATGACCTGTCACCGTACAGATTTCATTGATTTGACTTCGTTAACTCCCTGAAAAATTGTTTACCAGTTTTTCTTGTTGATATAATTTTAACTGTTGTGTGGCTGCATTTGGGCTATGGTAATGGCCTAGCCCAATTCATGCACTAAATTACGTATTTAGCTGTTAATTAAGTTACTATTTATGTCACTTTTAGCGAGACTTGGGTAATATCTGCCTGGGAGTAGGCACAGCGACCGAAAGCGGATCCAAGCCGCGTACAGATGGACCTACACGACTTAATTTTTCCAAGCCCACTACGCACTGCCAAGACAGGATTGTATACCACGTCGACTACTTATCTGTGTCTTAGTCACTGCGCGCCTACTGCAACTCATCTTTTAAGGTTTTTATTATTTTTTTATTTCTAGCTCATAGAAATTCTTGAAGTGTTAATCGGCTAATTTGCCAGTTAAGTAATTTCTAGATTTATTTACATAAATGTATTTATGCAAGTGTCGCTCAACCAAGTGAGTGGTTATTAAACTTACTATTTGTATGCACGGTTGGTTTTTTAACTGGCCGAACGCTAGGAAATTTAAGATCTTATAATTTCATTGAGGTTCTCATTCACTATTTGTACTATTCAGTACGCAGTATTTAACACCAGTTTTGTCTGCTTATTTCTCTTGCTAGCCTTGCGCACCTCCGCTATCTGGCGGTATAGTGATGTTCTTATATTATACCTATTTGCAGAGTACACTTAATTTTGGATTCTAAATCTTAAATTTTCCTTCGAGAAAGAATTTTAGCTCTTTTATTGTGCTGCTACAGTTTTGATTATTGTATTTAATGTTTATAATCAGTCTGGACAGTTTTATGGTTCAAATGGTTGAAACGGCTCACATCTGAGGTCATCAGTCCCCTAGACTTAGAACTACTTAAAACTACGTAACCTATGGACAGCACACACATCCATGTCCGAGGCAGGATTCGAACCTGCGACCGTAGCAGCGGCGCGGTTCCGGACTGAAGAGCCTGGAACCGCTCGGCCACAGCGGCCGGCGACAGCGTTATAATTGTAAATTATTCTGTTTCTTGGTAGTCAGTGAAGCTAGAGGTTTTCTTTCAATAGATCTTTAATAAATCTAACTTAATACGTTACGTTAAAATAAAGAAGAAGCTCACAACAAGATAAATGTTCAGTCTCTCTTTTCCGTTGTCCTTCCTACCATAGACTACCTGCTGTGGGTATTGCGAAAGAGCTGTGTAAACAACAATCCCTATGTTCTACAAGTCGTTCAGTTCCTACAGAAATTGTCTCCGTGGTCACGGAGCCATTCGACAACCGCTGTGAACGTCCTCATTATTGGAAATTCTCTTTCCCCAGATTTTCTTACACACTGTGGGAATGAAAATCGGGACAGGACCGTCTGTGGTCGATATCAATGGCCGTCCTCGTCGATCAGCGTCAGGCACGTTTGTGTGGCCTTGGTCGAATCACAGTTTCACTACGACAGGACGCGACACTGGGTTATGCCTACACATCGCCAGAACTTCAACTTGAACCTCAGTGCAATTTAGACATTTCTCCCACGAGAATCGGACTGTCTCGCGAATTTCAGCTCTGGAGTATACTTGCAGTTGCTGCGCCATTTTTATCGCGCACTGTGATGCGGTACCAACACAGATGTCCAGTTGCAAAATTAGGTGTTTGATGTGATCCGCTGATCACCTTGAATGAGAGTGTCCGTAAGTTCCAACTATACAGGAGTGACAGCTGTATGCGACCAGCATGCATGCGGGAGAGCGGACAGACTTGCGCGACCTTCTTGCGATGATGTCAGACGCCTCGGCCAACGATTCACCGTACTTTTATTCACTGCCAGGTTCTCCGCAAACATTCTGCAACCGCCTGTGAATATCTTCGATGCTTGGTTTTCTGCCAAATGAAACACAACGATAGTTCTCTGCTTGGAAAGCACCTCTGTTACAAACGTCGTTCTGAAAGCTACGTATAGTGCCATCATTTATGGGAACTATATGAAACTATACGTGCTGACGCGAGAATATTTTACGATTTACCACACCAAATTCCACATGTTTTCAACCGAAATTGGCGGAGACGTAAATATGTTGCATTACCGCCCCTCGTACATGCTTTTTTTGCCTATGACCCACCTGGATAGCAGGGATCCAGAGATGTCCTCCGGCCCCGGAGTACGCAGAGTATTCAGAATATATAGTTGAGCGATGTGTAGCTGGCAAGTGTCCTTGACGCAGCTGGACCACGTAAGCCAGGATTGACTCTGGGATGAGCATCCAGCCTACAGCAGTCACCCATGAGTGGCCTCAGAATATTCGACAGGTTACAGTGATTCAGCGAGTTGTAAATTCCGAGTAGAAGTGGTGTGAGTATTCCGCCGTGTGCTTGTAGATGCACTTCAAGATGATCTAGGAAGTGAGGACTGATACATTTACTGAAAATACCGAAACTACTTACAAAGATAATACGAAAAATGTAAAGAGACTGTCTGATTTGTGACAATGAGACGAGCGCACTTGAATTATTACTATGTCTATAAAATTCTTATTAATGAAGTTTCCACCATCTAAACCTAAAGTCGTTTATAAAGTCAATAACAAATTGTACAGATACGCAATTTATTCATGAGACATAGCTTTAAGTAGCTGTTGATATTAACTAAGTATTGAACAAGTCTCTAATATTGTTAAACAAATAAGTAAATATGCAGTTATAAATAATTTCGTGAATGATATGGATTAGAGTGCCAAAACCATGAGTTCTCCTTATGATCATCATATCCAGTTTTGGTTTACGCATCCTTGCCTGTTCCAGTTGCAAGTAGAATGCAGCGGATGTTTCCATCTCTTCTTAGGACGCCAAACATTTCTTTTCCCTTGAGGTGTAATTTGTAAATTAATTTAGGTAATCCTTCTTTCGATATCCTTTGTATGTGATCACGCCACTCCTTTCTATACACCTCTGTTTTCTGAAATATGCTTTGACACCTATTTGATTCCTTGTTTCACTGCTTTTTAACCGATCTATGAATCTGCAATTAACTAGAGATCTTGAGAGTGATCTCTGCTGCTTACGTCTTCCTCCTGTGACTGGCGGTTTGAATCCAAGTCTCTGACACATACAACAGATCTGGTACTGCCTTCACGAGCCGGAGTGGCCGAGCGGTTCTAGGCGCTACAGTCTGGAACTTCGCGACCGCTACGGTCGCAGGTTCGAATCCTGCCTCGGGTATGGATGTGTGTGATGTCCTTAGGTTAGTTAGATTTAAGTAGTTCTAAGTTCTAGGGGACTTATGACTTCAGCAGTTGAGTCCCATAGTGCTCTGCTCAGAGCCATTTGAACCATACTTTTGGTACTGCCTTCACATTATAAAATTTTAGTACTACCTCTATTCTAACTTTTTTGAGAACGATGCATTTTGTAGCATCTGCCAATTGCGGAAATTTTTGCATTTACTATACTGATCATTTTGTGTGATACATGAGAGCTCACATTCGTGGTACTTAAAAGTACATACTTGCTATAGTGGTTTATCATCAATTAATATTTTTGCTCTTAAATACTCCTTACCATGGAATGCCATTATCTGAGTTTTACCTTTAGATATTGTCATATTATAGACATTTACTACCTTGTACAAGGGTCAAATTCCTCTTTGTAATTTATCTTATGAGTTTGCTGAGATTATTTGATCATATGAAATGAGGAGTGCATTTATAACTTTATTATTAAGGTTATAGCGGTCTCCTACTTTATTCTACCATGTCGTCATAATGTTGTCTATGTGTGTGTGTCAGATATTATGGGTGTTAAAAGATACCCTAGTTTCACTCCTTGAAAGATGTTGGTCCCAAATGGAACTCCTTTATGTGCTTTGATTTTGTTGTGTGCATACATACTTCGAATTACGTTCTTTAGAGGCTGGAATATATAATTATTTTCTAATATTTCCTGTAATTTAAGTCTGTTAACTTTATGAAATGCTTTCACATAGTCTAAAAAGGCTGTATATGTGAAATGATTGTATTCTGTGTGATTTTTCCTCGTATAGACTAATTATTATTGGCAACCTGAGATATCAATCCTATTGTCCGAAAAATCCATATATCTTTTTAATAAGGTTTCACTAATTTCACTTACATAAGATGATCATTTGAGTAATGTAGTGTCGCAATGAAAAAGTAGGTAAACATTTTGTATTGACTTGTGTCAGTTCCAGCTGCGGATATGACTAGTGTTGCCAGGTTGAATATATTAATTTTCGATATAGTGGGTTACAAAAATCGGGACTTTGCTTCACAAATCGTGACAATTAAAATATAGTTTTTATAATTCAGTAACTATTTTTGTCATTAACCAGTGACAATTAAGTTATGTTACTAAAGCTGGTGGTACCTATTTAGTAATGGACGTCAAGACACATTTTTCAACACAACAAAGGCTAACTGTTAAATATAACTAATTTTAAATATTTTTACAAATGTACTTTACTTTTCAGTAAAAAAATAAGTTATCAAACGTAACAAAGTCATAATAATTTTTGTATAGTTCTGGTATGTTTCTCAAGATATCGTATTAAATCGCAGCATGCTTAAATATGTTCGTAAATTAAGTAATCTAAATGATTGTCATATATCCTATTAATATATATTATTACATGTCTTATTAAAATCTACAATATCTTGTCATGAAATTATTACTTTTTATCAAAGTTATATTTTGAATTATATTTCACATCTTTAAGCAGCGCTTTGTTTTTTATAGCATAATTCCAAAATTCTGTGCCTGACATTTTAAAGTTGGCTTTTATTTGTAAATCTGATTTTACGTTTGCAAGAGATAATCGATTGCGTTTCTCACACCAAACTATATTTCACTGAGAAAAAGTTTCTCAGTTGCAGCATTTGAAAGAGGTATGGATGCCATGAAAAACATTAACTTCTGCAAATTGGGAGGATTATTGTCTTCAAGTAAAGCATTTTCGTAGTGATGTTAAGTTTTTTCTCTGTATTATTACATTCAGTGCCTCATAAACATTCACATAAAAATCGTCCATTTGAAAAAATTGTGTCAGTAGTAAGTTTTACAATAATATTAACAACTGACACATAAGTTAAAGGATAATCACATAGAGAAAGAAGCTTAACATATTTTAATCTGTTATCATTAATATTTATTTCTATACAGTTTAGAACATTTTTTTACTAAGCACAGCAAGCTGTTTTTATTACTGAGGCAGTTTCAAAGGTAATATTTTTATTAAATTTCTGCAAATGAAACCCAAAAAGCCATTGTAAATCAGTTGCATTAAGTTGTTAGTGACTCTGGCCGTTATTTCACAGCCTTCGTAACACAGCAGTTTTTCATTTTCGAGGCTCAGTAAAGCACCTTTCAGGGCTTTCAATGCATTTTGGTAGATATTGGGTAAAGTTATGCTTACTCACTATAAGAAGTTGCCGAGTACAGAAGAACACTCATGTTCACCCAGAGAGATGAAATATTTCTTCAATATTTCTTAAGATTTCAATGCACGCTCTACAGCGGGATGTTGTGATAGCTATTGAGTTTTGACATGTCACAAAACTAGAGAAAATTCTGAATCGTGCATTTCATAGTTTCTTTTAATTTTTTTTCTCTTTTTACAAAGTATGAAAAATTACTATGCAGGTTAAGAATAAAATTCTGCAAATCAAATTTGACTTCGTGTGTGTCAAAGCTCTTTCTGGCCATGCCATCTCTGAAAGCCTGCGATTGGCAGACACTTGCTATTTGAGGAGGAAGTTGCCGTTTACGGGGAGAATCGTGTGTCAGCGAGTGTGCCGGTGCTATCCGTGAGAGGGCTGTGGCACTACGGTCGGGTTGGGAACTCGCTGATTAGCAGCGCTTCCAAGTGGGACAGGCAGTTGGGATGCACTCGCCGCAATGTAGCCTGGAGTTCAGGCATTTGGACGTCAGACGCAAGGGGCCTGCCTGTTGTAGCGGAACGGGGATCAGCGGTGGCCGCGGTAGGAGCCGTGCCGTCCACGGGCCATCGGAGCTGGTACACGCCGATACGTCACCTGCAACTGCATTCTGTGTCTGATGCTTTCGCAGTAGCTGTGGCCGTTGGGATTATTCGAACGGTGAGCATCTCGAGCTTGTAGTGCAACTCTAAAATTGTAAAATTGTGTCAGGTGTCGAAGGCTGCTTATTCACAGTGTCAGTAATTAGAAGCTGTATGTAATTTGGCTCAGGTGTTTTCAAACCAGAAGTCTCATACTATTATCTACATGTGTGTGTGTGTGTGTTTGTGTTCCTATGGGATAATTCTGTTACCTGCGAAAGAGGCATGTATTTATTGAAAGTGCTTCAAGAAAATTAAACAATAACTTCACTGCTGTATATTAAATGTTATTTCTGATCAATGCCAGATTAGAAATCCTAAAAATGCACGACGGTTCTATGTTACACAAGTTGCATATAAATGCATATATGTGTTTAGGTTTGTGGAACCACTTGTTTACATATGTGGACTTAGCTACCCCTTTTTTTAAATATCGGGAGCAGTTACTGTCTAGGAGGTTCAAAGTAGCCTCGCTTGTATGATCCTGCCGTCAGTTAAGCTAACTCTCAGTGTTAAAGAACTAGTTTCATTCCGCCTAGACAACCTGGTGTAAAATTAATCCTTTCCTTTTATAACTGTAATAGCTTAACAGTGTCACCTCTTTTGGCTTTTAATCAGTATATGTTCTTTATGTTGTAGACGGCATCTAATTTGGCCTGTGTGTATGATGCGTTGGCTGGTGTTGTTGCCACCAGAATATTCGTGAGGACCTCCTTGCTATTGGAAAGCACACTGTAAGGCGTGCACCACCTTAAAAACTTAAGTGTTTTATTACTGTTACATCACAGAAATTATTAAGTCTTTTTTTTCTGAGCCTTCAGGCCGATTTGGGGGCAACAGATAAAATTCAAAAGGAAGTGTTCTCTAAGCAAATTGAACTAAACCTGATGATTTATTAAGTAGACCTAAACTCTTGTGAATAATTTGTCTCCTTTATTAACGTATTTGAAGTATATAAGGGAGTGGTGGCTCTTCTGGTCGGCTCTTGTAATTAAATCAAAGATTTGCTTATTGATTAACTTGCTACATTTAATTTGAGTCTAAGCTTGTAAGGCATCCGGATTTTATGGACCTTACATGAGCTTGATCCATAATGACAGTATGATACAGTATCACATCCTCAGAAAATAATAATTATACCATATCAATAAAAAGCAACTGCAGTAATCTGATAACTGAAAACTAAAAAGACAATATCTACCAATATAAAGATAGGCGCATGCATAAGTAGATTAAAGTGAAACGCATTTTGGAGACAAACCGAGCACGTGGTTAATGGTATTGGAATAACCCACTTAACAAGAGAATGGCGAGCTTCAGTGCATAAAGGGATAAGGCCAGAACCGTACATTATTCCTTTTAACGTAAACACTGCCGGGACCAAAGCTGGACAGCTTTAACAGGGCTAGGTGTAGACCCGGCAAGAAAAATAAAATTCACCTCTAACGAGACGGAGATTGGCTGAAACCATACTGAGCGACGCAGACACGATGCTGTGGACGATATGCTTAATGTATCGTGGGGACAGGTAGCAAAGAGGTAGTTAATTATTCCTGAAATTTTGCACGTCACTCCCACACTTAGCGAGTGTGCAATAGCCATTATTTCGACTAGGGAAAAACTAAAATTCTCCAGAGCGCAGGAAAGTTGAGACTGAGTGAATTCAGTCAAGGCCAGAGCAGAGAATTAGCATTTCAGATCCAGCATGGAGACAACACCATTGGGGATTCCGGTTGGTAAACTACCATCGCACATTAGGCCACAGTACATGTTGAGTCGAGATTTTGCTCACTCCAGCTAGCATACACTTTGACCATTGAATATCAAAAGCTAGGATACTAACCTACCCTTGGATTGAGTACATGAGGCTTTTTCATTGATTTAAAGTAAAATTATTTTCCCCCAACTCAGTGCACTCAGCAGCGACGCCATCGTAGATATGAGTTAGCTGATGAAGATTTTTAATCATTCTTCCATGTGATAAAAACTTTTCGTATGTAGGGTAGACATATCGATTTTAATAATCGCCTGTTCAATACGTCCAAGAGTTAAATATTTTGTTAAACATGATTGTAGTGTATCACTTGACCCCTGAAAGCACAGTTGATAATTTATGTGTAGAATGAAAAAGGGAATAGCTGTTTTGTCTTTAAAGAATAGATCCAAACTTTCACTTTTATTAATTCATGCATTCTAGTTACGTGACAGCAGCATTTCTAATTATTTGTTACGATACGCACCTAATATTAGCTGCCTTATAGGGCCAGGTTCATATTTATACAGGGTGTTCCAAAAAGGTACGGCCAAACTTTCAGGAAACATTCCTCACACACAAATAAAGAAAAGATGTTATGTGGACATGAGTCCGGAAACGCTTATTTTCAATGTTAGAGCTCATTTTACTTTCGTCAGTATGTACTGCACTTCCTCGATTCACCGCCAGTTGGCGCAATTGAAGGAAGGTAATGTTGACTTCGGTGCTTGTGTTGACATGCGACTCATTGCTCTACAGTACTAGCATCAAGCACTTCAGTACGTAGCATCAACAAATGGTTCAAATGGCTCTGAACACTATGGGACTTAACTTCTAAGGTCATCAGTCCCCTAGAACTTAGAACTACTTAAACCTAACTAACCTAAGGACATCACACACATCCATGCCCGAGGCAGGATTCGAACCTGCGACCGTAGCAGTCGCGCGGTTCCAGACTGTAGCGCCCAGAACCGCTCGGCCTAGCGTCAACAGGTTAGTGTTATCACGAACGTGGTTTTGCAGTCAGTGCAATGTTTACAAATGCGGAGTTGGCAGATGCCCTTTTGATGTATGGATTAGCACGGGGCAATAGCCGTGGTGCGGTACGTTTGTATCGAGACAGATTTCCAGAACGAAGGTGTCCCGACAGGAAGACGTTCGAAGCAATTGATCGGCGTCTTAGGCAGCACGGAACATCCCAGCCTATGACTCGCGACTGGGGAAGACCTAGAACGACGAGGACACCTGCAATGGACGAGGCAATTCTTCGTGCAGTTGACGATAACCCTGATGTCAGCGTCAGAGAAGTTGCTGCTGTACAAGTTAACGTTGACCACGTCACTGTATGGAGAGTGCTACGGGAGAACCAGTTGTTTCCGTACCATGTACAGCGTGTGCAGGCACTATCAGCAGCTGATTGGCCTCCACGGGTACACTTCTGCGAATGGTTCATCCTCATTTCAGTGCAAATGTTCTCTTTACGGATGAGGCTTCATTCCAACGTGATCAAATTGTAAATTTTCGCAATCAACATGTGTGGGCCGACGAGAATTCGCACGCAATTGTGCAATCATGTCATCAACACAGATTTTCTGTGATCTTTTGGGCAGGCATTGTTGGTGATGTCTTGATTGGGCCCCATGTTCTTCCACCTACGCTCAATGGAGCACGTTATCATGATTTCATACGGGATAGTCTACCTGTGCTGCTAGAACATGTACCTTTACAAATACGACACAACATGTGGTTCATCCACGATGGAGCTCCTGCACATTTCAGTCGAAGTGTTCGTACGCTTCTCAACAACAGATTCGGTGACCGATGGATTGGTAGAGGCGGACCAATTCCATGGCCTCCACGCTCTCCTGCCCTCAACCCTCTTCACTTTAATTTTTGGGGGCATTTGAAAGCTCTTGTCTACGCAACCCCGGTACCAAATGTAGAGACTCTTCGTGCTCGTATTGTGGACGGCTGTGATACAATACGCCATTCTCCAGGGCTGCATCAGCGCATCAGGGATTCCATGCGACGGAGGGTGGATGCATGTATCCTCGCTAGCGGAGGACATTTTGAACATTTCCTGTAACAAAGTGTTTGAAGTCACGCTGGTACGTTCTGTTGCTGTGTGTTTCCATTCCATGATTAATATGATTTGAAGAGAAGTAATAAAATGAGCTCTAACATGGAAAGTAAGCCTTTCCGGACACATGTCCACATAACATATTTTCTTTCTTGGTGTGTGAGGAATGTTTCCTGAAAGTTTTGCCGTACCTTTTTGTAACACCCTGTATAGAATGTCTGGCCTTGAGAAGACAGTTCAGATGTTTTGTCCAATTTTCACGCATCACAAGCTCCATTTCTAAAGGATTTTGGTGCAGCAATTTACCGTCAGTTTGGTTGACATTCTTTGAACCATCTATCCAACATTTCGCTATATTGCAAATTTTCGGTATATTTATCTTAATGTTACATTTTTTGAGGTTACAATCCTTGGGAAAGTGCCGGTTGTAATAAATTTATTTTGATGAAATTTATGCATGTTGTTACCAGTGTATGTGTTCAGTGTTGTGATTTTAGAAATAAAGTTTTAAACAAATTTTATATCCTCAGTTGAGCTTACACCTACTACTCCAACAGTCTGTATGTTCCGCAATCATCCCTCAAAATTTACTGAAACTCCAAGGAAATTTCGCTCTGTTCAGTATGATATGTGCTGGACATATTATTTTTTCATTAAAAAGCATCTGAAAACCGGAATTATGACATTCGAAATAAACATTTGCTTTATCTGCACAAAAACACGTCAATCTGAAAAAAATCCTTGACCCAGTGCAGTGATGAGACTTGGATACAACAGTCAAAGATCCGCGTCCAAGCTAGAAAGAATGAACTGGACCCATAAAAGTAAATTTTTCATATAACGTCTAAGAGTTATTCGATCTGGTATCGGAAATCTATGCAAAATGGAGCGTCTTATCAGGCTTCCAGTTAATCATTATTACCGCACTAATTAAGAAGCAAAAGGCAGAAATGAAAGTTGCTGGAATATACCTCTTGGCTTTACAAAATCCATAGGTACTAGGGAAGTAAAATATAAAATAAAATTGAAAATCCAGAATATACTCATGGTTGTTTTCGGTGATGTTGTTGGATAATCTCGCCTTTCTAGATAAGTATAACTTCAAGAATCACTCATCTTTATGGAACCTGGAGATCAAAAGGAAGCATTCGAAGACGTAAGGAACAATAAGAGTATTTGATAGATGAAACAACTATCGGTAATATACCGAAAAAACTACGGATCTATAGCTACAAAGAACCTAATAGAAATTTACAAGATATTTCAGGGGCTGTGCTGTTAAGAAGGTCGATGCAATGTTCCTTTGGACATGCATGCATGTCTGAAGGAACAGGCATTGCGGCGACTACAGCCGTTACGAAATACATGAACTGTATTCGCAGTTGCGAGTACAATCAACTACATAAGGGAATGACGAAAAAGAAAATTTCTGCCGGACAGGGACTCAAATAAAGTCACCCGCTTTACGAGAGTGGTCGCCTCTCCCACATTTCTTATGGTCTCATTTTGTTTATCATTGTTCGTTGCATTTTTTGTTGGCGGGCGAACTATAACAACCTTTCAAGCTCTGTGTTGATCCACTCACTCAGTTTTATTATTATTATTACTATCATTATTATTATTAAAGAGGAAAAACTACTTTGGATGTCTTTGACGACTCCCCAACAGACCCAAAGTTCGATATATCGACCTTCCTGCGTCACAACCTGTACTCGTACACACATTATGTAATATCGTACGGGGGAGGACTTTTTAATGGATGCTGTTGCCTGGTATCGGTGGATAAATACGATACTACAGAGACAGAGCCAGTTTTGTTAAGAACAACGATGCAATATTCGTTTCTGTACGGGAATTACTTAATGTGTGTAAGCGTATAGGTTGTGACACAGGAACGACGACATATGGAAGTTTGGGTCTAGCAGTTAGTCGTGCGTGGACAGCACAAGTGGTTAAGGGACCGCTTGCGTAGAGCGGGAAATTCGGGTTCAAGTCCCTGTCCGACACAAATTGTTACCATTCCTTATACAGCTGATGGTTGTTCGTATTCGCGATTGCGGCTACGTTTCCTGTAATAGGAATTGACTTGTTAAGTAAATGTCACCATTAAGAACGGTACTGTAGGTTTACAATTCTTCGCTCCTACTGTTAAAGGAAGTTTCCACCTCTGCAGGTAGACGCGTATCTTTCCTTGCTGGAAGAACTCAAAGAGGATCAGCTTATTTCAGTGAGGAGTCCCAAAAGACGATATCAACAGGTAGGAGAGCGATGAGCTGACCTCAGAACTTTTATCCCGCCCTCTGATGAAGTACTGGTTGAAGAAGTGTTTGGTCGGCAGACCGAAGAGCTATACTACGATAGCACCACGAAGGTTTCATTATTTAGTTTGCATGTGAAATAGGCAGAGAAAGAAAGCGAAAACGTTCAAAATACAAGTAAATCTGAATGACGAACAAATGGTACTGCCGAGTCTTTTCGACTCAGTTAACGTACAGCTGGGAATGAGTGCTCTCAAGACCGTTGTAATAACTCATACTACGGGTGTCAGTACGAATCTTAAGAAACGCAGGAAGATATTCCTGTCTGGTAGGTGTAAGAAGTACCAGATTTTTGATTACCTGAGTAACTAACTTATTTCATTTCTTAGAATGAAAAAGTTGAATATAAATGATCAAAGTGCAAGAGTATTGGGCAATACGCCATAAACAGTGATGGGCAAAATTGTGAGACAACCTTCAACTGCTGCGTTACTTCAACTGCTGCGTTTAAAGCTGTTCCGAAAGCAGAGAGAAATTCGACGCAGATTCAAAGGCAGCAAAAGCGTTGTTGATAAACAAAAACAGATCGAAGGTAAACTTACCGTAAGGAGAGACTGCCCTAGATAACTGAACCAAGAAAAACACTGTGGTTACAGAGGCATAGGCAAAAAAAAGTCTTCTTTGTTTCCTAGACTTCTCCCATATCTTCACGGCGCCGGCATGTTAATCTGAATTTAGCATTATTAGTGGTAGAGGGTGGCAAGATGCCTTTCCTGTCTACACCCGCCCCCCCTCTCCCCTCCTTACAACCAGGACCGAACTCCATTCGTGTGCGTCTACTGTTATACCATCTAACAATGTGTTCGAAGTGTTTGCGAATCATTTAACTGAGGCGGAACGTGAGTACCAGCCCGATCTTCATGTAGTCCGATGTGAGAAGCCGCCTGAAGACAACACCCTGGCTTGCCGGGACATCAGAGCTCGCCGTTAATCCGCTGGGCGCGTTCATCCCATGCGGCTTTGGCAACAGTGATGTGCAATTAATCCCCCTTCAATATCACATGGTTGTTCCTAAACTAGATACTAATATGGCACATATGGTCAAAATGGATTTGGTCCTGCACTATTTTATTAAGCCCATGTACTCATAGAAGCATAGATTATCCATTAAGCACCGGCATTAGCAAAGACAAAAGAGAAATAATCAAATAAATCAATAAATGTATAGTTATCTTTAAAAGAGAAACATTAACAATTGATATCTACGATAGTAATGTGGACAACAGAAATGTTATCCTTGGCTGAACGTTCTTTCAGCTAATCGCAGACAAGTTGAATCCGAATGTTGGCTTCACGTAGATCGTTAACTCAGCATATTATTGAATCATAACTGATGATGTAATACACGCAGAGCATTTTACAGCCACTAGAAGATACAGATTGTAAGCTCGGAGCCGAGCAACAAGATCACTAAAACCTGCAAAATGGTTCAAATGGCTCTGAGCACTATGGGACTTAACATCTGAGGTCATCAGTCCCCTAGAACTTAGAACTACTTAAACCTAACTAACCTAAGGACGTCACACACATCCATGCCCGAGGCTGGATTCGAACCTGCGACCATAGAAGTCTCACGGTTCCATACTGTAGCGCCTAGAACCGCTCGGCTACTCCGGCCGGCTAAAACCTGCAGCTAGTATAATCACAAAAGTTCAAAAGCTACATATTTCGTGGATGCGATATGTACATACACAGATGGCGGTAGTATCGCATTCGCAAGCTGTAAAAGGCAGAGCTATAGCGCAGTTATCATTTGTACTCAGATGATTAATGTGAAATGGGTAATACCCGTGGCTGCACCACGGGAATCAACAGACTTCCAACGTGGAATGGAAGTTAGAACTATACGCATGGGACATTGGATTTCACAAATCGTTAGGGAGTTAAATATTTCGCGATCCATAGTGTCAGGAGTGTGCCCAGAAAACCAAATATTAGACAGTACCTCTCACCACGGACAACAAAGTGGACGATGACCGAGAACAGCAGAGTTTGTTTAGAGCTGTCAACAGTAATGGACAAGCACTTCGTGAAATAATTGCAGAAATCAGTGTGGGACGTATACATCAGGACACTGCGGCCAAGTTCCACGTTAACAGCCTACGGCAGCGGACGACCGATGCTAGTACCTTCGCTAACTGCACGACATAGCGTGCAGTGCCCCTCTTGGACTCGTGACCATATCGAGTGGACCCTAGGCAACTAGAAAATCATGGCCTGGTCAGATGAGCCCCTGTTTCAGTTGGCAGGGTTCGAGTGTGGAACAGATCCCACGAAGCTATGGCCCCAAACTGCCAACAAGACATTGTGAGAACTTGTCGTGGCTCCATAACGGTGTGGACTGTGTTTACATGGAACTGACTGTATGCTG
The DNA here is from genome assembly GCF_021461385.2 of Schistocerca piceifrons. Taxonomy (NCBI): domain Eukaryota; kingdom Metazoa; phylum Arthropoda; class Insecta; order Orthoptera; family Acrididae; genus Schistocerca; species Schistocerca piceifrons. The sequence continues at coordinate 329,126,979 of NC_060141.1, forward strand.
GTTGTGTATGGCTACTTGGAGACCATCTGCAGTCATTCATGGGCTTCATGTTCCCAAATCAATGACGGGGTTATTATGGATCACAATATGCAATGTCACCAGCTCACAAATGGTCGAGACTGGTTTGAAGAACATTCTGGACAATTCGAGCGAAAGATTTGGCCATCCAAATCACCCGAAATGAATCGAATCGAACGTTTAAGGGACATAATCGAGCGGTCAGTTCATGCACAAAATCCTGCACCAGCAATACTTTCGCACTTACGGACGGCTGTAGAGGCAGCATGGCTCAATATTTCCGCAGGGGACTTCTAAACGACTTGTTGATTCCAAGCCACGCGGAGCTGGTACACTGCGCGAGGCAAAAGGAGGTCCGACACAATGTTACGAGGTATCACCTCAGTGTTTGAGTCATTTAACTTCAACAAAATTTCTCTGCTGTCAGAATTATACAGTCACTGATGACCGAAATGTGACTAGATCACCAGTATTTAGGGTTCTCAGATATTCTAAATCCTGTTGGACATCGAAACATTTCTAAGCCTGAAATACCATGCTTAAATTAAAGTGGCTATGTCTCTTCATAATATTGTAGTTGCCCAACGGAATACTGACAAAAGACCCCAAACTCTGGTTCGCATGCCTATTTAAAACCTTGGTCTCATGGTCAATACTTTACTCAGCCTAGTGTCTCTCAACCTGACCACCATTCCTGGAACCAGACGAATTACAGTATTTGCGTAACTTCAGATATTCACATTAAACACTCCTAAATATATTTTACGATTTCATTTTACAATTTCTCTCTGCACTTAGCATTATCAATCAACATTATTCATTTTCTTTGTGTTACCTAGTGTTCCGATTTTCACGGAACGTCTCAATTTTCAGCGATCTGTTGATTTGTCACTCCCCATCGGGACTCCAGATTCCCGATTTGGGGTCGATTGAAAATTATAACAGTTCCAAAGCTACAACAATGGTGCGATGCAGTCAGCTCATTGTATCGTTCTTTTCGCTGACGCGTCGATACGTCTTATGTCATGTGCGCGCTCTGAGACGCTTCATATTTCACTTATCCAGGCAGGCACGTGAAATTGTGTTTGTTTTGTACGCCTTCCAGGTTTTAGCCACGCAGTACTTTAATATAACTTTTAGAAGTTGTATTTTTGCCGTCTATGTATATTCTTAAAGTTATGTTTTTGCCTGTGCGTTTAAGGTTCAAATGGCTCTGAGCACTATGAGACTCAACTGCTGAGGTTATTAGTCCCCTAGAACTTAGAACTAGTTAAACCTAACTAACCTAAGGACATCACAAACATCCATGCCCGAGGCAGGATTCGAACCTGCGACCGTAGCGGTCTTGCGGTTCCAGACTGCAGCGCCTTTAACCGCACGGTCACTTCGGCCGGCGGGCATTTAAGGCTACCCATTATAAGGAAAGCGACTAATTTCATGAAAAAAGGGAAGAAAGCCGAAGACAGAACGGTACATTCCTGTGGCTGTGTATGGTGATTGAGGGCAACTGTCTGAAGGTGATGGTTGCGCTGAAATTAGGAAAGTAGCGTAACTGAAGTGTTCATTTATTTCTGGAAACATACTTCTCATTTGAATGGTAGTCGTTATTCCCTTGTTTTGGTTTATAATTTCAAACAAAGTTTACACAACAACCAACATCAAAATTTAGAATATCAATTGCACGTAGCGTTTCAACTTTAAGTGTTGATTTTTCCGTCCATATGGAAGTCATCAACTAAAATACTGTGTCGGCAGATGCGTTCGTGTCTGGCAAACGGAGATGGTACTGTACGATTTCAGGCAGCTTTTGCGTTGTATTTTCCGTTCATTAAATTTACCAAACACTTTTTATCATCTTGTGTCGGCACTGTTCTTCATCTCCACCCACCACAGCAGAAAACCGTGCTGCGAGAATTTTGAAATGGACAGATATTGATAACAAAAGGAACAGTGGACGACGATATAACAGATTAACTGGTAACTCAACGCGTGCTTATTCCAGAATAAGAACTTTAACACCAGAGGTTACATCTGGTACTGAGGCAACAACCTCAAGAGGTCCGCCTACCTGAACGAAGCAGCTGCCGCAAATGAAACTACAACTACGAGATTTTCTGAATGCAGCTAAGTTCTACAACACCACTGAGCTTATAAATTGTGTACTATATATAACTGTTTCTAAAGAAAAAAGTCTTCTCTTGTAAGAAATGTCTTGGGTGCTTGCCTCCTATTTTAATTTATTTTAAAAAGCAAATAGAGAACTTCTTACTCGCCCAGCACTTGCTAATCTATTTACATGTGAACTGTTGTACCATATTAGTGAGATACACAGGTGTTGCAAGCTGCCGTCTACTGGCTCAAAAATGCCGTACCTACTCTTGTTTCACTTGATCGTGGCTGATGTATCTATCAATTGGGGTTCTTGTGAACTTTGCACAGTGTCTATTACGCAGGACAAAATTCGTTTCACTCTACTGATGTTTTGTATGTGAAATTTAATCATACAGTTGCTGTACGAGATGGTCTAATGGAGTGTCCAATACACCCCTGGTAGGCTTTGATCTATAATTATGGACGATAAAATTCGTTTCATCATTCTGATGTATTGTATTTGAATATTTGAATTAAAAACAGTCTTGGTTGCTACCTAAACTATTTTTAATTCAAATATCCTCCATACGGTTGCTGTACCAGATGGACTAATGGAGTGGAAGAAATTTTGACTCTCTGGAAAAGAGTATCTTAGAGCAGAACAAAATGAATGAAGAACAGAAAAATCGATATGTTGTTTCCCGGAAGTTCACTGGAAGCAAGTAGTACGAAATACAGATGGTTTCAAATATCATTTAGTACATAGGTTAACAGTTCCCGGCGAGTAACACGTAAGTAATGCTGTCTGCTTTTACGTGTGACATGTAGTACGTTCAGTAAAATAACTGTCGAGTAAAGAGATAGGTATTTTGGATTATCTGTGTTTTTTATTTTCAGTTTTTTGTAATCAGTTAAGCTTCGGTTACACGATAAATCAATAAAATTTAAAGGCCGTAAGTTCAACTAAATACCCAGGAATTACAATTATGAACAAATTAAATTGGAAAGAAGACACAGAAAACATTGTGTTCCATTGACAGAACACTTTGAAGATGCAACAGATCTACTAAAGAAACTATCTACACTACACATGAACATCCTCTTTTTAGAGTGCTGCTGCACAGTGTGGGATCTTTATCAGATAAGATTAACAGAGTACATAGAGAAAGTTCAAAGAAGAGCAGCCGTTTTATGTCATTGCGAAGTATGGGAGTGTGTGTCACTGACATGATAAACAATTTGGGATGGACGTCCTTGAAACGATGGCGTTTCTCGTGGCGGGATCAGTCACCAACTCTTTCCTCCACATGTGAAAATATTTTGTTGATGTCAGCCTGCATAGGGAGAAACGACCATCATAATAAAATAAGGCAAATGAGAGCGGCACAGAAAGATATAGGTGTTCGATTTTTTTGTACACCGTTCGAGGAATTGTGTGAAGATGGTTCGATGGACCTTCCGCCAGGCACTTATGTCTGATTTGTAGAGAAGCCATTCAGATACAGATGTAGATGTGAGATCAGTGCAGTGCTGATAAACCTGAATAAACGAGAGTTTACTGTATTTAGTTTTTAAGAAGTAACCGAAATTATTGATTCCGTTATGCTTAATATTTGAGACTGTTCTCCATATGATTCTCGTCTTCTGCGACTTTGCAGGTGTTTGCACCAGCGTCCTCTGCACTGCATGCGAAAGGCAGTGAAGCCCACCGGAAAGACATCGGAGACTCGCTCTAGACGAGCCAGAGTGCGCGGCGCCTGCAGGGTAGACTACACCGCAGCTCGTCGCTGCCTCCACGCGTTTGCCGCGCTGCCACTCAGGCGGCAGTGTCACGTGGCGGACAGCTCTGAGGAGCCGCAAGCCAGGAAATGAGGTTCCTCTGCCACATGCATGCGATAGCAGCTGAGCCGCTGACACAACGGGGGACAGCATGAGGCTGCGCGTCGCTCCCGGCTGTCTCCCGCTGTGTCGCATTACACTACCGTGATTCAGAGGTTTCGAAAACCTCCCGTTTTTTGAAAGGACATTGGAAGTGTTCTTTTAGACGTGGTATATGTATGTAACCTTGTGTATGTATGATGTGCTAACCTTCAATTACTATAAGCACATCACTTTTACTTCAGATGATGTTCGAATAGAGGCAGAAAATGTACCTACCTGATAGTTTAGTTGCTCAAATTTTGCGCGATGTTTCCAACTACCAAGAAAAGTTGCGACATAACCGACGTAAACAGTTTAGGAACTCAGGATCCTGGTGTTCTGTAGCCAAATTTATTTGAAAATAGGATAAAATAGAAAGAGCATTCTAATTTATTCTCTTCAGTTTGTGGTGTAGTGATGATAAAAGCTACGAAGACGTTTTATCTCCGGCTGTCGAAATATTACATAAAGTTCCAAAAATGTATAATGCACATTTGTTGAGACAGAAATCAGATTAAGTTAATGACAACGTGGGCTGAAGGCTTGAGCAAGTAGCCTCAGAAAGATACGAAAACAATAATCTATATTGTAGTAAATTACAGAACTGGTTATCAGGCTATACAGAACTCTTAACAACATGCAATTGCAGGCACAGTCAAGATTTGCCTCGAAGAGAATACACGTGCCATGAAGTGGCCATATTTTAAAAAGGAAGCAAAATATGAAATGAAATAATCATCTGGCATTGACAACTGGCAGTCTCTACGTGGGAAAGTTCAGCCGTTGAGTTACGAGTCTTTCAGCTAACGCTACACTGGACGACTTGCGTGTTGATGATAATGAAATAATGATGTGAACGACACAACACTCAATCCTCGAGCGGAGAAAAACTCCGACGCAGCTGGGAATCAAATACAGTTCTGCTGCATGGCAGTCAGACACACTGTTCATTCAACTGAGGGGATGGAAGAAGCAAAATAAGTCAAAAAGAAATCACGGTAAAAAACGGTAGCTAGGGTTTGGTCGTTTGTTTGATTTTGGGGGAGGAGACCAGACAGCGAGGTCATCGGTCTCATCAGATTAGGTAAGGAAGAGGAAGGAAGTCGGCCGTGCCCTTTCAAAAGAACCAACCCGGCATTTGCCTGGAGCGATTTAGGGAAATCACGGAAAACCTAAACCAGGATGACTGGACGCGGGATTGAACCGTCGTCCTCCCGAATGCGAGTCCAGTGTGCTAACCACTGCGCCACCTCGCTCGGTGGTAGCTAGGGCTCGTGCACAAATATGTTGAGTTTTACAGGTACCATGGTATCTGAGATAAAGCATGGAAGTTCCATGACATCACGTCCTACAGAGCAAAGAGGTTCCACTCCACGTCATTGTCTCTTATCCAAATATTCAGATGCTATGGACTTCCCAACACCGATAATTGATTTTAACTAGGTACAGGGGTAAAGATAATACACTACTGGCCATTAAAATGGCTACACCAAGAAGAAATGCAGATGGTAAACGGGTATTCATTGGACAAATATATTATACTAGAACTGACCTGTGATTACATTTTCACGCAATTTGGTTGCATTGACTCTGAGAAATCAGTACCCAGAACAACCACCTCTGGCCGTAATAACGGCCTTGATACGCCTGGGCATTGTGTCAAACAGAGCTTGGATGGCGTGTACAGGTACAGCTGCCCATGCAGCTCCAACACGATACTACAGTTCATCAAGAGTAGGGACTGGCGTATTGTAACGAGCCAGTTGCTCGGCCACCATTGATCAGATGCTTTCAATTGGTGAGAGATCTGGAGAATGTGCTGCCCAGGGCAGCAGTCGAACATTTTCTGCATCCAGAAAGGCAGGTACAGGACCTGCAACATGCGGTCGTGCATTATCCTGCTGAAATGTAGGGTTTCGAAGGGATCGACTGAAGTGTAGAGCCACGGGTCGTAACACATCTGAAATGTCACGTCCACTGTTCAAAGTGCCGTCAATACAAACAAGAGGTGACCGAGACGTGTAACCAATGGCACCCCATGCCATCAAGCCCGGTGATACGCCAGTATGGCGATGACGAATATACGCTTCCAATGTGCGTTCACTGCGATGTCGCCAAACACGAATGCGACCATCATGATGCTGTAAATAGAAGCTGGATTTATCCGAAAAAATGATGTTTTGCCATTCGTGCATCCAGGCTCGTCGTTGAGTACACCATCGCAGGTGGTCCTGTCAGTGATGCAACATCAAGGGTAACCGCAGCCATGGTCTCCGAACTGATAGTCCATGCTGCTGCAAACGTCGTCGACCTGTTCTTGCAGATGGTTATTGTCTTGCAAAGGTCCCCATCTGTTGACTCAGGGATCGAGACGTGGATGCACGATCCGTTACAGCCATGTGGATAAGATGCGTATCATGTCGACTGCTAGTGATACGAAGCCGTTTGGATCCAGCACGGCGTTCCGTATTACCCTTCTGAACCCACCGATTCCATATTCTGCTAACAGTCATTGGAGCTCTACCATTCTAGGCGCTACAGTTTGGAACCGCGCGACCGCTACGGTCGCAGGTTCGAATCCTGCCTTGGGCATGGCTGTGTGTGATGTCATTAGGTTAGTTAGGTGTAAGTAGTACTAAGTCCTAGGGACTGATGACCTCAGCAGTTAAGTCCCATAGTGCTAAGAGCCATATGAACCATTTTTGATCTCGACCAACGCGAGCAGCAATGTCGCGATACGATAAACCGTAACCGCGGTAGGCTACAATCCGACCTTTATCAAAGTCGGAAACGTCATGATACGTATTCCTCCTCCTTACACGAGGCATCACAACAACGTTTCAACAGGCAACGACGGTCAACTGCTGTTTGTGTGTGAGGAATCGGTTGGAAACTATCCTCATGTCAGCACGTTTTAGGTGTCACCACCAGCGCCAACCTTGTGCAAATGCTCTGAAAAGCTAATCATTCGCATATCACAGCATCTTCTTCCTGTCGGTTAAATTTTGCGTCTTTCGCACGTCATGTTCGAGGTGTAGCAATTTTATTGGCCAGTAGTCTATATACCAGGTGCGACAATAAAGTAATGAGACTGATGTGAAAAAAAAAGTTGCTTACCGTTGTAGTCAAGTTTAGTGTTGTCTCCTTCAAAGTAGTTCCCTTGTGATTGCACACACATTTTTCAGCGCTTTTGCCATTGATGGTAACATTTCTGGAACTCATCGTCTGTAATATCCTCCAAGACCCTCGTCACAGCTTTTTGGACATCTTGTTGTTTGAAAATGGTGCCCCTTGACCGCCGTTTTGACTCTTGGAAATAGAGAAAAGTTGCATGGAGCGATATCTGGTGAATAAGGTGGCTGTGGTAGTACTGAAATTTGTTTTGAGGTTGAAAATTGCTGTACTGACAAAGCAGTATGGGATGGCGCATTGTCGTGATCTAGAATCCAACTATCAGAAATGTTGGCACGGACACGAAGAACTCTTTTACGAAGGCTTTCTTCTAAAATTTCTTTGTAGTAATATTGGTTAACTGTTTGTCCAGGAGTCACTCACTCCTTATGAACAATTCCCTTGGAATCCAAGAACCACACAAGCTTGCATTTCACTTTTCACTTTGAAATGCAAGCTTTTTTTGGTCTGAGTGATCCCTTTGAGCGCCATTGCCAGCTTTGGCGTTTTGTTGTGATAACGCGGCTCAACAATTGTGGATCGATTTCCGTTTGCTCTAACACATCGGCTGCCACATTTTTCCATGTTTCTCGCTGTTGTGGTGTGAGATTTTTGCACAAATCTTTCTCATACCAAGATCTTCAGTTATTATTAGATGAACCGTTTCTCGAGTGATGTTCAGTTCTACTTCATTTTCACAGATAATCTTCGATCTGATTGTACGAGTTCATGCAACCTGGCCAAGTTGACATCCATCCGTTAGTTGATGGTCGTCCACAACATTCGTTCCGCCTTCAAAATGTTCAAATGTCTGTGAAATCTTATGGGACTTAAATGCTAAGGTCATCAGTCCCTAAGCTTACACACTACTTAACCTAACTTATCCTAAGGACAAACACACACACACACGTGCCTGAGGGAGGACTCGAACCTCTGCGGGGAACAGCTGCACAGTCTATGACTGCAGCGCCCTAGACCGCTCGGCTAATCCCGCGCAGCGTTCTGCCTTCACCAAAATCAGTCTCATTACCTTATTGTCGAATCTCATATCTTCCATACCAGCGAATAACTGTCAGTTGCACAACAAGTATGATGAAAGGTGATACATACAGCCGTTTTTCGACATAATTACCCCAAAGTCTAAGCAATCGGTTAGGATAAACACGCATTTCAGTATAACAGAATAACGTCGGCAAGTACAGATAGATACAAGGTGGTCAGAAACAATCTGGAAAGCTAGTAATGGTGTTACAGGATAGATTGCGCTGACAAATAGTTGTTATAAAAATGTGGTAAGTGTGCGGTTTCTGAGTTAATTATCATTGAAGCTAGACAATCAGGCCGCTGCTTGTGCACATTCAAATGGCCCACCAAACACAATTAGTGCCAGTTATCCTTATATGCCACCTCCCATGAACCATAGACCTTGCAGTTGGTGGGGAGGCTTGCGTGCCTCAGCGATACAGATAGTCGTACCGTAGGTGCAACCACAACGGAGGCGTATCTGTTGACAGGCCAGACAAACGTATGGTTCCTGAAGAGGGGCAGCAGCCTTTTCAGTAATTGCAGGGGCAACAGTCTCGATGATTGACTGATCTGGCATTGTAACACTAACCAAAACGGCCTTGCTGTGCTGATACTGCGAACGGCTGTAAGCCAGGGGAAACTACGGCCGTAATTTTTCTCGAGGGCATGCAGCTTTACTGTATGGATAAATGATGATGGCGTCCTCTTGGGTAAAATATTCCGGAGGTAAAATAGTCCCTCATTCGGATCTCCGGGCGGGGACTACTCAGGAGGACGTCGTTATCAGGAGAAAGAATACTGGCGTTCTACGGATCGGAGCGTGGAATGTCAGATCCCTTAATCGGGCAGGTAGGTTAGAAAATGTAAAAAGGGAAATGGATAGGTTAAAGTTGGATATAGTGGGAATTAGTGAAGTTTGGTGGCAGGAGGAACAAGACTTTTGGTCAGGAGAATACAGGGTTATAAATACAAAATCAAATAGGGGTAATGCAGGAGTAGGTTTAATAATGAATAAAGCAAACGGAATGCGGGTAAGCTACTACAAACAGCACAGCGAACGCATTGTTGTGACCAAGATAGACAGTAGTACAAGTCTATATGTCTACTAGCTCTGGAGATGATGAAGAAATTGAAGAAATGTATGATGGGATAAAAGAAATTATTCAGATAGTGAAGGGAGACGAAAATTTAATAGTCATGGGTGACTGGAATTAGATAGTAGGAAAATGAAGAGAAGGAAACGCAGTAGGTGAATATGGATTGGGGTTAAGAAATGAAAGAGGAAGCCGCCTGGTGGAATTTTGCACAGAGCGTAACTTCATCGTAGCTAACACTTGGTTCAAATCATAAAAGAAGGTTCTATACATGGAAGAAGCCTGGAGATACTGACAGGTTTCAGATAGATTATATAATGGTAAGACAGAGATTTAGGAACCAGGTTTTAAATTGTAAGACATTTCCGGGTTCAGATGTGGACTCTGACCACAATATATTGTTTATGAACTGCAGATTAAAACTGAAGAAACTGCAAAAAGGTGAAAATCTAAGGAGATGGGACCTGGATAAACTGACTAAACCAGACGTTGTACAGAGTTTCAGGGAGAGCATAAGGGAACAATTGACAAGAATGGGGCACAGAAATACAGTAGAAGAAGAATGGGTAGCTTTGAGGGATGAAGTAGTGAAGGCAGCAGAGGATCAAGTAGGTAAAAAGACGAGGGCTAGTAGAAATCCTTGGGTGACAGAAGAAATATTGAATTTAATGGACGAAAGGAGATGATATAAGAATGCAGTAAATGAAGCAGGCAAAGAGGAATACAAACGTCTCAAAAATGAGATCGACAGGAAGTGCAAAATGGCTAAGCAGGGATGGCTAGAGGACAAATGTAAGGGAGTAGAGGCTTATCTCACTAGGGGCAAGATAGACACTGCCTACAGGAAAATTAAAGAGACCTTTGGAGAAAAGAGAGCCACTTGTATGAATATCAAGAGCTCAGATGGAAACCCAGTTCTAAGCAAAGAAGGGAAAGCAGAAAGGTGGAAGGAGTATAAAGAGGGTCTATACAAGGGCGATGTACTTGAGGGCAATGTTATAGAAATGGATGCGGATGTAGATGAAGATGAAATGGGAGATATCATACTGCGTGAAGAGTTTGATAGAGCACTGAAAGACCTAAGTCGAAACAAGGACCCGGGAGTAGACAACATTCCATTAGAACTACTGACCGCCTTGGGAGAGCCAGTCCTGACAAAACTCTACCATCTGGTGAGGAAAATGTATGAGACAGGCGAAATACCCTCAGACTTCAAGAAGAATATAATAATTCCAATCCCAAAGCAAGCAGGCGTTGACAGATGTGAAAATTACCGAACTATCAGTTTAATAAGTCACAGCTGCAAAATACTAACGGAATTCTTTACAGACGAATAGAAAACTGGTAGAAGCCGACCTCGGGGAAGATTAGTTTGGATTCCGTAGAAATATGGGAAAACGTGAGGCAATATTGCCCCTACGACTTATTTTAGAAGCTAGATTAAGAAAAGGCAAACCTACGTTTCTAGCATTTGTAGACTTAGAGAAAGCTTTTGACAATGTTGACTGGAATACTCTCTTTCAAATTCTGAAGGTGGCAGGTGCAAAATACAGGGAGCGAAAGGCTATTTACAATTTGTACAGAAACCAGATGGCTGTTATAAGAGTCGAGGGACATGAAAGGGAAGCAGTGGTTGGGAAGGGAGTGAGACAGGGTTGTAGCCTCTCCAGATGTTGTTCAATCTGTATATTGAGCAAGCAGTAAAAGAAACAAAAGAAAAATTCGGAGTAGGTATTAAAATCCATGGAGAAGAGGCCGGCCGCGGTGGTCTAGCGGTTCTAGGCGCGCAGTCCGGAACCGCGCGACTGCTACGGTCGCAGGTTCGAATCCTGCCTCGGGCATGGATGTGTGTGATGTCATTAGGTTAGTTAGGTTTAATTAGTTCTAAGTTCTAGGGGACTGACGACCACAGACGTTAAGTCCCATAGTGCTCAGTCCCACCATGGAGAAGAAATAAAACGTTTGAGGTTCGCCGATGACATTGTAATTCTGTCAGAGACAGCAAAGGACTTGGAAGAGCAGTTGAACAGAATGGACAGTGTCTTGAAAGGAGGATATAAGATGAACATCAACAAAAGCTAAACGAGGATAATGGAATGTAGTCGAATTAAGTCGGGTGCTGCTGACGGAATTAGATTGGGAAATGAGACACTTAAACTAGTGAAGGAGTTTTGCTACTTGGGGTGCAAAATAACTGATGATGGTCGAAGTAGAGAGGATATAAAATGTAGACTGGCAATGGCAAGGAAAGCGTTTGTGAAGAAGAGAAATTTGTGAACATCGAGTATGGATTTAAGTGTCAGGAAGTCGTTTCTGAAAGTATTTGTATGGAGGTATGCCATGTGTGGAAGTGAAACGTGGACGATAAATAGTTTTTACAAGAAGAGAATAGAAGCTTTCGAAATGTGGTGCTACAGAAGAATGCTGAAGATTAGATAGGTAGATCACATAACTAATGAGGAGGTATTGAATAGAATTGGCGAGAAGAAGAGTTTGTGGTACAACTTGACAAGAAGAAGGGACCGGTTGGTAGGACATGTTCTGAGGCATCAAGGGATCACAAATTTAGCATTGGAGGGCAGCGTGGAAGGTGAAAATCGTAGAGGGAGAGCAAGAGATGAATACACTAAGCAGATTCAGAAGGATGTAGGCTGCAGTACGTACTGGGAGATGAAGAAGCCTGCACAGGATAGAGTAGCATGGAGAGCTGCATCAAACCAGTCTCAGGACTGGAGACCACAACAACAACAACAACATTCTTATATGTGTGTGAAATCGTATGGGACATAAGTGCTAAGGTCATCAGTCCCTAAGCCTACACACTACTTAACAGTTGCCTACCAATTTGGGAGGTTTTGGGGGGGGGGGCAGTAACTGACCCCAACGAATAATTAATAAATACATGACATTTATGATAATTATAGTTGCTACAATCGACAATAAGAACAGCTTTTGGTTTACACTCATTGTTGAGTTATAGTGATTGTTATAACTGAAGCTGTAGCAGGTCAACAATCACCACTCGCAGTCAACCGGTAAACAGTGTGGTGAGTGAAATTGGAATTGTGGCATTTGACAGAATGTACAAGAAGATGAAATTGACAGATGACGAAATTAGAAATTTGCTTGAGAGTTCAGACAATGAATTTGGTGAACTATCCGAAAGCTCAAGCAGTGAAACTGAAGATGTAGTCATGGAAATTCCAGATCAAGTAGTTTCTGACAGGAGCGAGTTGGATGAAAGTGAACATGGTAAGTATTGATTTTTATTACTTTTAGCAGATATTTTGGAGTATATTAGGATGTGTGTCCCGGTAGAGCGCTTAGTTTGCTAGTGTTCGGTTTTGTTTTCATATTTTTATAGATATTCAACCAACAAGAAGACTACCCAGGCCTAAAGCACAAATTGAGCAACTTGAAAAGACATGGTGGTCCCGTCAAGTATGATATGGAAGAGATGCCCTTCCGTAAATCAAAGGAAGAGGTCTGTTGCTAACGCAATGAGAACCCCGAAAGGAACTAAACCATGGATAAAACCTGATACACCAGGTAAAGCTTTTCTCATGTACTTCGATGATAACATCCTGGATAACATTTTGATGTGTACCAATCAAAAACTTGGAAATCTTAGAGAATCATCTGAAGATATTTTCATAAAAATTTCTAAAGCATTTGAAAGGGAAGAAATTGTGTCAGCAATTGGAATTCTATTGAACTATGGAGTCCATAGAGAGAACAAGGGCAGTTTATGTGATATATGTAGTAAAGAAAACTTTCCGATGTACCGAGCTTCATTTTCGGAGCATAGACTGAGGCTCTTACTGAAATGCTTGCGTTTTGATGATGCTCTAACTCGAGCGGCTAGAAAACAGACCGACAAATTTGCTCCTATCAGGGATATACGGAACATGATATTAAATTTCCTGAGTTATATAATCCTAGTGAGTCTGTCACAGTGGATGAAGAACTTGTGATCTTCCATGGGCGATGCCTATTCAGGTTATATATTCCAACAAAACCAGGAAAATATGGAATAGAGGTGAACGTGTTATGTGATTCAGATACGAAATACTGTTTCGCTGCGGATCCCTACGCTGGAAACCGCGCTAATGAGAAGAACCATAACAGTGGCCCTGAAATAGAAGACTTATTGAAATGTCTAACTTGAAACAATCTGGAAGAAATATTACCATGGACAGAAAGTTCACTACCGTTCCATCCGCATCTGATGTTTTGAAAGAGAAAATAACTACAGTTGGTACTATTCGAAGTGACAAACGCGATGTTCCTACAGAACTCCGTCCTGTTTCCCCAAAGAAAAGCTACACCGGGAACATTCCGTTTTGCCTTTAGTGATGATGCCACTTTAGTCAGTTATGTGCCTAAGAAAGGAAAGTTTGTTACAGTATTATCAACCCAACATCATGATATGAATGTGACGGAAGGGAAGCCAGACTTCATCCTATTCTACAATTGTACAAGGTCAGGAGTGGTACATTCGATAAGTGTGTAAGAACGTAAAGCAGCCGTCGAGCAACGCGTCGATGGCCAATGGCGGTGTTTTTGGTTCAAATGGTTCAAATGGCTCTGAGCACTATGGGACTTAACTGCTGAGGTCATCAGTCCTCTAGAACTTAGAACTACTTAAACCTAACTAACCGAAGGACATCACACACATACATGCCCGAGGCAGGATTCGAACCTGCGACCGTAGCGGTCACGCGGTTCCAGACTATAGCGCCTAGAACCGCTCGCCCACCCCGGCCGGCGCGGTGTTTTTCAACTTGATTGACATTGCTGCATACAATTCATATGTTGTATTTCAAGATACACACAAAGAATGGACAAAGAATTACTCGACAAAGAGTTCTGGAAGGAAGAAGTCCCTGAAAGACCTTGCTCCTGAACTTTGCGACCTAAAAATGAAAAGACGCGCTCAGAATGCTGTGGGCCTACACTCAAAATACACCACAGCATTATCAACTTTTGGGTATGAATGTAATCAAAATTAAGGTGCTGTGAGCAGAGGAAACAACGTTACGGAGCCGCGACGGAAAGTAACACGTGCAGCTGTGCATAATCTGCCAAAGAAAGGACGCTGTTACTTATGCGGCAGAAGCAAAGACCGTAAGTACATGAAGGCTTGCACTTCTCGCAAGAAGTATATCTTCCCTGCACACACCAAGAAAGAAGAAGTAGTTCATATTGTAAAGTGTTCTGAATGTGAATCTGAGTAATCCTTGTAATTGTGAAATTAATACATATAAATGTAAAAAACTATTTAATTTTTTACTAAAAATATTCCATAAACCCTTTCCCAATAATAATAATTAACATTTTAATCTTCTAATCTACCAAAATTATGGAAATACATAAGCAATGTGATTTATCCTAGATAGAGAATGTGTGATGGTTGTGGGGTCACTCGCTGACCCCTACCACTGGCGTTGGCCAGTGCAACATACAGCATTGGTATGCAACTGTTAACCTAAATTATCCTAAAGACAAACAAACACACTCATGCCCGAGGGAGGACTGGAACCTCCGTCGGGACGAGCCGCACAGTCCATGACTGCAGCGCCTAAGACCGCTCGGCTAATCCCGCGCGGCAGTAATTGCTATAGAGTAGATGATGCCGCACGAGTCTGCTGAGCCTTTGACTCGGGTTCTGTCCGTGCTATCGTCCCACGTCCAATTTTCGTGTAGCGCTCTTGTTCGGTTTTAAGAAACCGTCTCTGTCGGACCGCTTGAATTTGCACGCGCGGTGGCCTGATCGACTAACTTCGTTGCTACTTATTAGGTCTACGATTTTGTTTCCGCCATTTTGCTATGGATGACAGTAGCGGCTAGTGAAGGTGCAGATGATAGGTCGTCGGTGTCATGCAATATGCATAGGTATTTGTAACACCATCACAATGTTAGTCTATTTGTGATTGCATCATGAAGTTATTATCGAGTGAATATGCCAGCTTACAAGCTCAGTTTTCGACATTTGCTGGATGTTTTAATTTTCTGCTTTAACTTGAAGACGTTTGCGGCTGAGGCTTATAAACTGCTGGATAAGTCCAATGGTCAGGCACCTATTTGTGAAAGAATGTGCAGAGAATGTTTTCAACGCCTCAAGGACGGTGATTTTGATGTCGAAGACCGGCTTGACGATGAGAGACAGAAGGTTTACGAAGCTATTGATTCTGACAGAAACAATTTCAGGAGATCTTGATAGAAAGCAACTAATAGGTATGAGCCGAACACCGATAAACAAAAGGCCACAACACAGCAGTATAAATGAAAACGTGATTTTGCTGCATGATAGTGATCGAACCTATATCGCAAAACCCGTCAAAACGGAAACGTTGAAATGGGAAGTCCTATCTCACCTATCGTGTTGTCCAGACATTGCCATCTCTGACTACCACCTTTTTAGATCAGTGGCATACGGCCTGGCTGACCAGCACTTCCGACCATAAGAAAAGGGCAAAATCGGATCGATTTATGTATCTCCTCAACAGTTCCTCCGCTGCGAGATTCGTATGCTGCCAGAGAGGTGGGGGAAAGTAGTATCCAGCGATGACCAATACTTCAAAATGTAATTTTTTTGTAAGTTTTCCACAATAAAGCTTAGAACTTCGAGAAAAACCGGCGGAACCAAAGTTTTAGACCCAATAATCCAATTTTTTAATTAACAATTATTTCTCAGTACAACCTAGCCTGCAACGCCCTTACAAATTTTTCAAGCTGTTTCTGAGCATCCTGAATACAAGAGGGAGAGCAAAAAATTATCTACACTTTCGTTTAAACACAGTTTTAAAATTCTGTCGAATTTTGTTCTTAACAATTACTTATATATATATATATATATATATGAGGCAGAGTAAAAAATTATCTACACTTTCGTCATAAAACAGATTTAAAATTCTTTCACTGCTTTCTGCACAAGCACACTTATACCAACGAAATCACGTATGCGCCAATCGACACCGACCATGTCATTTGGATTCTGTAGTGTAGCTTAAATATGACCGATACGCTGGTAAGAGGAACAACGAACAAAGATAATATTTCTTTGGTCATATGGGGTGAAAGAAGCTTAAATTTATTGTAAACTTCCGGAAAAAAACAGGATCAGGGCTGTCTCACGTAGAACTGTTTGTTTGTGGATCTAGATACTTGCAAGCGCAGGACTAGTGAGACACGTGAAGAGGGAGACAGCTGCCTGTCCAATGTCCACCACATTCCAAAAGATGCAGTAATGTTACAAGATAGGTTTAGAGGATAGGCGAGTTGTTATCGATATGATAGCGTCTTGGTTGGACATCAGTCATGGCTCTGCCTATCAAATGATCCATGATGAAAAAATGTTCAAATGTGTGTGAAATCTTATGGGACTTAACTGATAAGGTCATCAGTCCCTAAGCTTACACACTACTTAACCTAAATTATCTTAAGGGCAAACACACACACCCATGCCCGAGAGAGGACTCAAACCTCCGCCAGGACCAGCCGCACAGTCCATGACTGCAGCGCCATAGACCGCTCGGCTAATCCCGCGCGGCATCCATGATGAACTCTGTTTCCTAAGTTTCTATGTGGTGGGTTCAAAGACAACGGTTTTGACGTCTTCCAAAGTTTATTCAATTGTTTCAACAGGGAACGCGACTCATTTTAGACCAATATTGTCACCGGAGCTGAAACGGCAGAATACGTAGTCGAAAGTCTCTGGGTCACTAAAGACAAAAAATTCTATCCTCTGCCGTCAGTAGGAAAGGTTAAACCAGCTAGTTTTTAGCAAAAAATAGGCCTGTACTGGAAGCGTACGTGACAAAGGGAATAACCGCCAACAACGAGTCTTTCAGTGAACTGTTGGAGAAAAACTAAGGCGAGCAATTCGCAGCAAACTACTAGGTCTGCTGTTGAAGTATTGCTCTTATATCACAATGTCTGTCCGCACACAGCTCATCACACCATTGAAACCTTCCAGTTATTGTCTGGACATCGGTATTCTGGTGGGTACTATGCTCCGCGTGAAAGACAATAGTCCGAGCATAGCTGAAATCCTTAATCCGCTTATAAAATACCTCTATCAGCTTAGAGACACTCTTTCTCATGATTGTATTGTTGAAAATAACTATCAGTTTACTGGAGCAGGCTGGATGCAGCGCTCATACTTACTAGACTCTATTAGCTCCACGAAATCTCGTAGTTCCAGGGCCAGCGAATACAGAAGGACTCAAAGCGTCATTTCGTCTAGAACAAAAATTGTTCCCCTTGACGTGATCTATTACCCCTAGACGTTTTCAGAAAGAGTCTGAAACATCCTGTAGAGCAAGAATAACATGATTAGTCTTAGTTACCACTTTTCATACGCAGCCGATTTCGGTGCTACAGCACACCACCTTCAGGCCCCTCTACGACTGTGGGCGTTCACGATAATACTGGTAAATCACTATTATATTGTTTGTAAAACGCCCAAAATATCGGAGTCCGTTAAACTGAACCTCCTTTTCTCCTATGACGTGTACGACGACAGTACATCAAATGAAGTCATTGATGTAGTGTCTTTACAAACACAATATATGATAATGATAAGCAGTTTCAGTTTAGTAGAAGCCGATATCTTAGTCCTTTTACAGAGAAAATAATACTGATTTATCAGTATTATAGCGGTCACCCGTCATAGAGGAACTAGCAAGTAGTGTACTGCAACGCCTAAACCGGTTGCGTATCAATAAAAGCAGTAAATACAGCTGATGGTTTCATCAAAAATGGCTCTGAGCACTATGGGACTTGACATCTGTGGTCATCAGTCCCCTAGAACTTAGAACTACGTAAACCTAACTAACCTAAGGACATCACACACATCCATGCCCGAGGCAGGATTCGACCCTGCGACCGTGATGGTTTCATCCTTATTATTATATAACATCAAGAAATTGGGTTTGATGCTGCCAGAATAGCTTCCCTAATGCCTAATCTTGCTCTGATTTTCAAGTAAGCTTTGCAAGATCGTCGACGTTCCTCTGATTTGGAGATGCAGGAAGCAGTGCGAAAGTGGCTTAGAGATCGACTAAATCCACCTTCTTGGCAGGAATACGCAGCTTGAAATAAACTGGAAATGGAAGAGAATATGATGAAGAGTAAAGTAGACGTGGAACCACCATTTTTTGTAAATACGTTGTAGAATTAAAAGTGTACACAATTTTTGAGCCTTCCTCGTGTATACAACTGCTTCTGTGCGCTATCTAGATATCTCTGCAATTTGCCGTAACCTATCGGTAGACTATCACTTGCTCTCATCATGTTCATTTTTTTCCCCACAGAATGTGCTCACCACAAAAATGTTAGATACCCTCTTGGAGGAGCATAGCTATCACTTTGGAGCTCAGTGGACTGTGAAGAACTGGTATCAGGCGATGATGTTATCCTCCATCGTTGAAATAGGTCATGACAGTGGAGTGTTTGTTATCCACTGTGTGGAACAGGTTGGTACGACACTGAGATGTGACTGAGTGGCAGAAAGTAGTTACTGTGATGACGTGCCTATGACTGCACCATGTTTGAAATTGCCAGATTTCTCCAATACATCTGCAAATGGCTGAGCACTATGGGACGTAACTTCTGAGGTCATCAGTCCCCTAGATCTTAGAACTACTTAAACCTAACTAACCTAAGGACATCACACAGATCCATGCCCGAGGCAGGATTCGAACCTGCGACCGTAGCGGTCGCGCGGTTCCAGGCTGTAGCGCCTAGAACCGCTCGGCTACCCCGGCCGGCAATCCATCTGCAAGAAAGAACCGTATACCACGTAAGAACAATGGTCATAGAAAGATCCTAACCGACGAAGGCATGAGAAGATAACCACAACTTGTCAATTACAATTGGACTTGACAGAAAGTGGTGCTGTCAGCATAAGGAAGATGAAATCCAGCTAATTTTCGAGCAAACATTGCGAAGGGAACTGCATGCATTTGTTATTCTGATTCGGTTACTGAGAAAACGGCCACGGCGTATACAGCTTCACATCCTCAATGGGGCAAAGAACACAGGTTCAAATGGTTCAAATGGCTCTGAGCACTATGGGACTCAACTGCTGTGGTCATTAGTCCCCTAGAACGTAGAACTACTTAAACCTAACTAACCTAAGGACATCAAACACACCCATGCCCGAGGCAGGATTCGAACCTGCGACCGTAGCAGCAGCGCGGCTCCGGACTGGAGTGCCTAGAACCGCACGGCCACCGCGGTGCAAAGAACCATGAAACTGTTCGTGAACTCCGCCGATTGACAGTGGATGAAATTTTTGCAGTGTTTCCATAACATCCCAGAACTCATTTATACAAGAGCGATACCGGAAACTGTGCTCAAGATGGGCCCCAAAACAACTGTTTTCCTGATCAACTTGAATGGGAAGACGAGGATTTTCTAGCTGTATTATGACTGATATAAAAAGTGGGTTCCTTATTACACGCGTGAGATGGTTCAAATGGCTCTGAGCGCTATGGGACTTAACATCTGTGGTCATCAGTCCCCTAGAACTTAGAACTAATTAAACCGAACTAACCTAAGGACATCACACACATCCATGCCCGAGGCAGGATTCGAACCTGCGACCGTAGCAGCCGCGCGGTTCCTGACTGAGCACCTAGAACCGCGAGACCACCGCGGCCGGCTACACGCGTGAGACAAAAAGATACTAGTCAAGAGGCGTCACAGTAATGCCGCATCTGCTAAAACATTCAAAACCATAATTTCGGGTAAAAGAATGGTGGCCTCAGTGACTTAGGACCGAAAAGGCATCATTTTGGTCAGATTTATGCCTCGGCAGGAGACATCACTACACTGCGATGCTGTGAGACCCTTAAAAACAATCAAAAGGAGCATTCAAGAACGATGGGATGGGAATGCTGAGAAATGTGCCTGTTACAAGGCAACTCCTTTCCTCACACAACTTTAGCCAACAAGGGGCTCTTAGACTCGTTTTGTTGGGTATTCCCCTGACTCGACGCCTTCACATTATCATCTTTTCGCCTTCCTCAAAGTAGCTATGAGGCGAATTAAATTTTCAACCGACGCGCAGGTGCAGAAAGCGATTCAGTATTGGGAGAAGGAGCTTGTAGGAGAGTTCTCAGAGGAAACATAAAGAAGCTTGTGCTACGGCTCTCGATATGCCTTGAATGGGATGACCATTACGTGGAAAAAAAATTTATAAGTGTATCAACAATACCCTGATTTTTTTTCAAATACATACAAATCAAGTTTACTTACTTTCTAAGCATGCCTCGTATCTTAACGATGAGTATGCTGTGGACATTTCCTTCTTCCACAATGGCAATAGCCATGTTCACAGGGTCTTATGCATTCTTTCCTGGCTTGGGGAATATTCAGGCACCCTGCTACACCTTGGCTGACTACCACCCATCCCATCTCAAGTCAACAGAAAATGTCTGAAATTATTTGGAACAACGATTGAAAAGTAACAAAAAACATCCTCTCAATTCGGAAGCTATATGGAAGATCTGCTTACGCTTGACACGACATTCCTGAAGAAGGTTTCTAATACTTCCCTCGCAGAACTGAAGCCGTTATGTGGGCCAGAGGAATTAGAGTGCTGTCTCCTACGGCTGACTAACTTTATGCTCGGTGCATTTATGTTGGGTCATATTGCCGCTGATAAAACTTATGCTGATGCCCATAAAGTTGCGAAACAAAACACTTTACTGCAAAGGTGTTATGAACAGAACGAGATCTGTACAGTCAGAGCGATGGGCCCCGCCATGAGTGGGTGGACCGTCTGGAGAAAGGAGACGCTCGGCAGCTGGTCAGAATCCTCTAAGACCGAGTCTGGGGGGTCAAATGCCATGAGGTCCACCTCCATTGACGAAGAGGAGTGGCAAATGTCGGCCCGATGAGCCTTCATCCCACAGGTGATGCCCATACTCTGGTTTTCATATGTCGTGAATTTAGAAAATTTGTGCCATTCCGCCAACAGAATTCATTTCCTCTTCATTGCGAGAAGTCGCTTCAACCACTAGGCTATCTGTGAAAGCCCCCTAGCCTACCTGCACCTTTCATTGTTACTGATATTTCCACCAATAAACTGCTAACGTTACCACCAATATTTCTCTCACGGGATACAAGGGAATGCCACTACTGTGTGAACGGTGTCGCTTTAGGGCTATAGCTTTCACTGCCGAAGGATACACGATTTGACTCGTTGTTATGAAACCCAGTTTTGTGAATACTTAGTTTCAAATCAAATTAGCCCAGTTTTTGATGTTGCTGAGCAACAGTCAGACAATATTTTTTTAAAGGAACACATCGCCATTTGACTGTTTTATTGTTTTTCCCTCCCCCTAGAACCATGGACCTTGCCGTTGGCGGGAGGTTGCGTGCCTCAGCGACACAGACAGCCGTACGGTAGGTGCAACTACAATAGAGGGTTATCTGTTGATCGATCAGGCAAACGTGTTGTTCCTGGAAAAGGGCAGCAGCCTCTTCAGTAGTTGCAGGGGCAACAGTCTGGATAATTGACTGATCTGTGCTTATAACATCAACCAAGACAGCTTCGCTGTGCCGGTACTGCGAACGCCTGAATGCGAGGGGAACTACAGCCGTAGTTTTTCCCAGGGGTATTCAGCTCTACTATATGGTTAAATGATGATGGCACCCTCTTGGGTAAAAATTCCGGAGTAAAATAGTCCCCCATTAGCACCTCCGGGAGGGGACTACTCAGGAGGACATTGTTACCAGGGGAAAAGTATCGGCGTTCTACGGTTCGGAGCGTGGAATGTTCAAAATGGTTCAAATGGCTCTGAGCACTATGGGACTCATCTGAGGTCATCAGATCCCTAGAACTCAGAACTACTTAAACCTAACTAATCTAAGGACATCACACACATCCATGCCCGTGGCAGGATTCGAAACTGCGACCGTACCAGTCGCGCGGTTCCAGACTGAAGCGCCTAGAACCGCTCGACGTGGAACGTCACATCCCTCAATGGGGCAGGCAACTTAAAAGGGAAATGAATAGGCTAGACGTAATGGGAATTAGTGAAGTTCGATGACAGGAGGAACAGGACTTCTGGTCAGGTGAATACAGCGTTACAGGTAGGTTTAATAACGAACAAAAATAGGAAAGCTGATAAGCTACTGTGAACAGCGTAGTGAATGCATTTCTTAATCAAGATAGACACGAAGCCCACATCCACCATAGTAATACAAGTTTATATGCCAACTAGCTCCGCAGATGAGGAGGAGATTGAGGAAATATATGATAAAATAAAAGAAATTATTCAGCTAGTTAAGTAAAGTAAATAGTCGTTGGGGACTGGAATTCGATAGTAGGGAAAGGAAGAGCGGTTTTAGGCGCTTCAGAGCGGAACCGCGCTGCTGCTACGGTCGCAGGTTCGAATCCTGCCTCGGGCATGGATGTGTGTGATGTCCATAGGTTAGTTAGGTTTAAGTAGTTGTAAGTCCCATAGTGCTTAGATCCATTTGAACCGTCCTGTCTCCAGCCATCCTGATTTAGGTTTTCCGTGATTTCTCTAAATCGTTTCAGGTAAATGCCGGGATGGTTCCTTTGAAAGGGCACGGCCGATTTCCTTCCCCATCCTTCCCTAACCCGAGCTTGCGCTCCGTCTCTAATGACCTCGTTGTCGACGGGACGTTAAAAAACACTAACCTAACCATTTGAACCGTTTGAAGGGAAGGAAATATGGTAGGTAAATATGGGCTGGGGAAAAGGAATGAAAGAGAAAGCTTTCTGGTAGAATTCTGCACAGAGCGTAATTTCATCGTAGCTAATAATTCGTTTAAGAATAATGAAAGAAGGTTGTATACGAGCAAGAGACCAGAAGATACCGGAAGGTTTCAGATGGCAGACAGAGATTTATGATCCAGGTTGTAAATTGTAGGATATTTTCAGGGGAAGATGTGGACTGTGACCACAATTTATTGGTTATGAGCTGGAGATTAAAACTGAAGAAACTGCAAAAAGTCAGGAATTTCGGGCAGTGGGACCTGGATAAACTGAAAGATGCAAAAGTTGTAGAGGGTTTCAGAGAGAGCATTAGGGAGCGATTGACAAGAACAGGAGAAAGGAATACAATAGGAGAAGAATGAGTAGCTTTGAGAGATGAAATAGTGAAGGCAGCCGATCATCAAGTAGGTGAAACGGCGAGGGCGAGAAGAAATTCTTGGGTAACATAAGAGATACCAAATTTAATTGATGAAACTACAGAAAATAAAAATGTAATAAATGAAGCAGGCGAAACGGAATACAAACATCTAAAAAAATAGGGATCGGCAAGAAGTGCAAAATGGCTATGTAGAAATGGCTAGAGGACAAATGTAAGGATATAGAAGCATATGTCACTAGGGGCAAGATAGATACTGCCCACAGGAAAATTAAAGAGGCCTTTGGAGGAAGGAGCTGTATCAATATCTAGAGCTCAGATGGAAAACCAGTCATAAGCAAAGAAGTGTAAGGATAAAGGTAGAAGGAGTATATAGAGCGTCTATACAAGAGAGATGAACTTGAGGGCAACATTATGGTAATGGGGGAGAACGCAGAGGAAATGACAAGGGAGATATGACACTGCTTGAAGAATTTGGCATACAACTGTACGACTGAAGTCGAAACAAGGCCTTTGGAGTAGACAACATTCTGTTAAAACTACTGTTGGTCTTGGGAGAGACAACCATGACAGAACTCTTCCATCTGGTGGGCAAGATGTATGAGACAGTCGAAATACCCTCACACTTCAAGAAGAATGTAATAATCCCAATTCCAAAGAAATCAGGTGCTGACAGGTGTGAAAATTACCGAACAGTTTAAAAAGTCACCGTTGCAAAATAATAACACGAATTTTTTACGACTTGGGGGAAGATCAGTTAGGATTCCGGATCAATGTAGGAACACGCGAGGCAGTACTGACCCTACGACTTCTCATAGAAGATAAGTTAAGGAATGGAAAACCAACGTTTATAGCATTTGTAGACTCAGGGAAAGCTTTTGAAAATGTTGAATGTAATACTCTCCTTCAAATTCTATAGGTAACAGGGGTAAAACACAGGGAGCGACAGGCTATTTATAGTTTGTACAGAAGAGAGATTGCGGTTGCAAAAGTCGAGGACCACGAATGGGAAGCAGTGGCTGAGAAAGGAAAAAAATGGTTCAAATGGCTCTGAGCACTATGGGACTTAACATCTATGGTCATCAGTCCCCTAGAACTTAGAACTAGTTAAACCTAACTAACCTAAGGACAGCACACAACACCCAGCCATCACGAGGCAGAGAAAATCCCTGACCCCGCCGGGAATCGAACCCGGGAACCCGGGCGTGGGAAGCGAGAACGCTACCGCACGACCACGAGATGCGGACACTGAGAAGGGAGTGACACAAGTTGTAGCCTACCCCGATGTTATACGATCTGTATATGGAACAAGCAGTAAAGGATACATAAGAAAAATTTGGAGTAGGACTTAAAACTCAGTGAGAAGAAATAAAATCTTTGAGATTTACCGATGATATTGGAATTCTGTCAGAGACAGCGAAGGACTTGGAAGAGCCGCTGAACTTAGTGGACAGTATCTGGAAAGGAGTTTATAAAACGAACATCAACTAATTGAAAACGATGATAACTGAGTGTAGGCGTAATAAATCAGGTGACGCTGATGGAATTAGATTAGGAAATGAGACACTTAAAGTAGTGAATGAGTTTTGCTATTTGGCAAAAGTAACTGATGATGGTCGAAGTAGGAAAGATATAAAATGTAGACTGACAATGGCAAGAAAAGCGTTTCTGAAGAAGAGAAGTTTTTCAACCTCGGGTATAGATTTGTCATGAACTCCTTTCTGAAAGTACACTATTTGATCAAAAGTATCCGGACACCAGGTTGAAAATGACTGCAATGTTCGTGGCGACCTCAATCGGTAATGCTGGAATTCAGTATGGTATTGTCCGACCCTTAGCCTTGATGACAGATTCCACTCTCGCTGGCATACGTTAAATCAGGTGCTGGAAGGTTTGTTGGGGAATGGCACCCCTTCTTCACGGGGTGCTGGAGGAGAGGTATCGATGTGGGTCGGTGAGGCCTGGTACGAAGTCTGCGATCCAACGCATCACAAAGCTATTCTATAGGGTTCAGATCATGACTCTGTGCAGGCCAGTCCATTACTGGGATGTTATTGTCGCGTAACTTCGTCACAGGCCGTGCATTATGATCGCGTTAACAGATGCAATCGCCATCTCCGAATTGCTCCTCGACAGTAGGAAGCAAGAAGGTGCTTAAAACATGAATGTATGCCTGTGCTGTGATAATGCCACCCAAAACAACAAGGGGTGCAAGCCCCCTCTACGAAAAGCATGACCACACCAGAACACCACCGTCTCTGAATTTTACTGTTGGCACTACACACGCTAGCAGATGACGCTCACCAGGCATTCGCTATACCCACACCCTGCCATCGGATCGCCACATTGTGTACACACCACACAACATTTTGGGCTATTCAATCGTCCAATGTGTACGCTCCTTACACCAAGAGAGGCGTCCTTTGGCGTTTACCGGCGTGATGAGTGGACTATGAGCAGCCGCTCGACATGAAATCCAAGTTTTCCCACCTCCCTCCTAACTGTCATAGTACTTGCAGTGGATCCTGATGCAGTTTGGAACTCCAGTGTGATGGTCTGAGCACATGTCTGCCAATTACACATTACGACCCTCTTCAACTGTCGGCGGGCCACGCGGAGTGGCCGCGCGGTTAGAGGTTCCATTTCACGGACTCCGCGGTCCCTCCCACCGGAAGTTCGAGTCCTTCCTCGGGCATGGGTGTGTGTGTTGTCCTTAGCGTAAGTTAGTTTAAGTAGCGTGTAAGTCTTGGGACCGATGATCACAGCAGTTTGGTCCCTTAGTAATTCACACAGTTTTCAACTGTCAGCGGTCTCTTCCGTCAACAGAAGCTTTTGTGCTGTACGTGTCCCTTCACGTTTCCACTTCACTATCACGTAGGAAACAGTGGACCTAGAGATGTTTAGGAATGTGGAAATCTCACTTACGGACGTATGACACAAGTGACACCCAATCACCAGACCACGTTCGAAATCCGTGAGTTCCGCGAAGTGGCCCTTTCTGCTCTCTTACGATTTCTAATGTCTACTGAGGTCGCTGATATGGAGTACCTGGTAGTAGATTGCAGCACAGTGCACCTCATATGAAAAACGTATGTTTTTGGAGGTGTCCGGATATTTTTGATCTCATAGTGTATGTGTATCGAATGTAGGCATGTATGGAAGTGAAACATGCATGGTAAACATTTTAGACGAGTAGAGAGTAGAAGCTTTTGAAATGTGGCGCTACAGAAGAATGCTGAAGATAAGATGGACACATCACGAACTAATTAGGAGATACTGAATAAAATTGGGAAGAAGAGAAATTTGTGGTTCAACCTGACTAAAAGAAGGGGTCGGTTGGTGGGACACAATCTGAGGCATCAAGGGGTCAACACTTTAGTACTGGAGGGAAACGTGTGGAGTTAAAATCGTAGAGAGAGAGACCAAGAGATGAATACAGCAAGCAAATTAACAGCGGTGTAGATCGCAGTAATTACTCGGAGATGAAGAGCCTTGCACAGGATAGAGCAGCATGGAGAGTTGCATCCAGGCAGTCTTTGGACTGAAGACAACAACAACAACAACAATAACATTGTTTATTTAAGTTAATTTAAGTATTTGATTGTGCTCGATAACATGTTAAGTGTCCAGCAATATATGTTAAAGACACAAAATCAAATACTTGAAAATAGCATAAATGGCCGAAAGCTGGGTTGTATTTAAATGAACTATAAAACAGTCAAATGGCGGTGTGTTCCTTAAAAAACATTAGCCCAATTTGGTCTTGATGGTTATAACCCTTTTTTGGACTTCTCTTCATTTAAGAAAATGATACATTCGGCGATATCCCATAACTGCCAGTTAGTTTTACCAGGGGATACGTTTTACTCCTTCCTGCCAGAAGCGATTGCAACAGGCCATGACACGAGGAAAATGTGATTTTTGCAGCGGTCCTAGCATGGAGAACGGGTGCTGCGTATCGTATTTCTCAATTGCATTTCTTCCATCACGGATACGACCACCACACGTAAAACGGTTCTATCACTGGAAGCCGTTGGTGCCTGTAGACTCCGCTAAACGCTTAAGCACTACTCTCACATGTGCCCCTCAGACCTGTTCTCACACGTATAAACAGGAAAATGATACTACGTAGAGGACACTGAAACACGATATGTTAGATACAAATAGAAGGAACATGTTCAAAAATAGGAACTTACGAAACTAAACGATACGCTAACCGAGACGCTAAAATAGGAATAGGTGGGTTATACACTACTGTTTGTAAAAAGTGAAACAACCAGAAGTAATAACCTACAACACGCCACGATAAGACGACGCCTAGAGAAGCGGAGGCATAATAAGAGATTTAAATAGCAGGGAGATAGCGTGCACCTAGGCCCAACAACACTCACTTTTGTGTGAATGGACAGGTCAATGCCACGCAAATCTCAGTCGGTGTGGAGCCTTCATAAGAAGTAGAAATTTGGAAGCAAGTGCCACTATGCCTCGTCACCGCCACGGAGTGCAATATCGGTATGTGAGAGCCTTCGAACGAGACGGAATAATAGTTCTCAGGGAGACAGAGCTGTCGTTCCATGACAATGCGGCTGATACAGGACACGCTGCATCAACAGTGAGGCGTATGTGGAACTGCTGGAGAGAGGAGGACGGTAAACAGCGCCGACGGGGAACTGGACGAACCAATGTGCGGGAGATAACCGCTGTCTTAACCACTTGGCAGTAATGGACAGAACAGCTTCGTCCACAGTGTTGGCGCAACGTTGGAGCGCTGCAACGCATGCGGGCACGTCTGCGTCGATGTTCGACACCTCTTCTACTGACTGGACTGGTGGCATGCACGTCGGCTTCAATCGACGAGAACCCATCAACTTCGCAGACTACTATGGGCCTGTGAACAACGGCATTAGAGTTCCGGACGAATACCAATTCAGTTTGTCGTAAAGGGACGGCCGTATACACGTCGAACACCGCAGTGGTGAACTCAATCGGGCAGACTGTATTGTTGGGCGGCGTAGAGGACAAACGCCAAGTGTGATGGTTTGGGGCGACATTGCCTGTTACATGCGACCTCCCAACCTACATCTTCAGATCGGTCTGAACAGCTACATCAGGGAGGTTATACAGTCCGAGGCACTGCTCCTCCTGCAGGCCGTGCCACATGCCATATTTCGGTAGGACATCGCCTGGCCGAATATGGCGAGGAAATGTCGCCCATAGAACATGTCTGCTATATAGTCGCTCAGCAGCTTGTTCGTTCAGGTCCTCCTGCAGCCATAGTTGATGCTTTGTGGGCGTGTCTACACACCGCGTGGAAAAGTATTCTCCAGCAGCACATTCGGGAGCTAGGTGATTTCATGTTAAGAGTCTAGCGGCTCGCCGGCCGGAGTGGCCGAGCGGTTCTAGGCGCTTCAGTCTGCAACCGCGCGACGGCTACGGTCGCAGGTTCGAGTCCTGCCTTGGGCATGGATGTATGTGATGTACTTAGGTTAGTTAGGTTCAAGTAGTTGTAAGTTCTAGGGGACTGATGACCTCAGAAATTAAGTCCCATAGTGCTCAGAGCTATTTGAACCAATCTAGCGGCTCAGACTGCAGCACGTGGTGGCGCCAAGCTGTACTGAATTTCCAGTCACAGTTCCTTGACGGATCTATACATCTAATGATTTCATCTAACATCTACATCATACTCCGCAAGCCACCTAACGGTGTGTGGCGGAGGGTACTTTCGGTACCACCATCAGATCACTCTAACCCTCTTCCACTCGCGAATAGTGGGTGGGAAGAATGATTGTCGGTGAGGCGCTGTATTGGCTCTAATGTCTCGAATTTTCTGCTCGTTGTCAATATGTGACATGTATGTGCGGGGGGGGGGGGGGGGGGGGCGGGGGGGAGGGGGGGGAAGTAATATGTTGTCCGACTCCTGAAAAAGGCTGTCCCGTAATATCAGTAGTAAATCTCTCCGTGATGCACAGCGCCTCTCTTGTAACGTCTGCCAGTGGAGTTTGTTTAGCATCTCCGTAACGCTCTCTCGGCAGCTAAACGATCCCGTGACGAAACGCACCATTCTTCGTTGGATCTTCTCTATCTCCTCTATCAGTCCTACCTTATAGGAATCTCAGATAGCTGAACAATACTCAAGAATAGGGGTAACAAGCGCATTATAAGCCACTTCTTTCGAGGATGAGTTACATTTCCTTATGAATCTTCTGAAGAATCTGAGTCTGGTATATGTTTTTCCCACTATCTGTTTTATGTGGTCATTCCACTTAAGGCCACTCTGCATAGTTACCCCTAGATATTTTACAGCAGACTCTGTCTCCAGCTGTTTGTCGTCAATAGTGTACCTGTACAGTAAAGGATTTCTTTTCCTAAGTTTGCGCAATATGTTACATTTATTTACGTTCAGAGTCAACTGGCAGAGCCTGCACCATATGTCAATTCTCTGCAGGTCGTTCTGCAAATTCTTACTATCTTCTGGCGTTGCTCCTTTGGTGTAAGCAACTGCATCATCTGCGAATGGCCTTAAAGAGCATCCGACGCTTTCTACTAGATCATTTACATACATTGTAAACAGCAACGGTCCCATCACACTTCCCTGTGGCACTCCGGGTATTACCTTTACATCTCCCGATTTAGTTCCGTTAAGAGCGGGATGTCGAGTTCTGTCTGCAAGAAAGTCCTGAAACCAATTGCAGGTCTGCTCAGAGACTCCGTAAGCTCGTATTTTTTTCATTAAACGGCAATGTAGGACAGTGCCAAACGCCTTACTGAAATCAAGGAACACGGCATCAACCTGAGCGCCGTTGTCCACTGCGCTGTGGATCTCGTGGAGGAACAGAGCGAGCTGAGTTTCGCAGGATCTCTGTTTGCGGAATCCGTGTTGATTTTTATAGAGGAGATGTTCATTTTGCTAAAACGTCATAACTCTTGAGCATAAAACATGTTGCATAATCCTACAACAGACTGACGTCAACGAAACAGGTCTATAATTGAGTGAATCTGTCTTACGGCCTTTCTTAAAAACGGGAATGACCTGCGCTTTTTTCCAGTGTTAGGTACCTATCGTTGCTCAAGTGATCTAAGATAAATTACTGGTAGAAGGGGAGAAAGTTCTTTCGCATAATCTTTATAGAATCTTATAGGTATTTCATCTGGTACTGACGCCTTTTCACTACTAAGCGATTGTAGCTGCTTTTCAGTTCCGCAATCGGTTATCTCAGTATCTGCTATTTCGACGCTCCTACGACGATTGAAAGGAGGTGCAGTGTTACACGATCTTTCGCACTGAAACAACTTCGGAGGACCGAATTCATTGTAGTAGCATGTCCTTAGTCGGTGGAATAAATTTCATTGTGATCAGATCCCTCGCTCCTCATGTTTCACTTTCTCCAAGAAGTTGTGTAACATGAGCAGATAAGGAGAGGGGCGGAGAAAATTAACAGAATAGGGCCTCTTGAGGATAGAAGGAAATAACTAGAAGTGTATGAGACAAGCTGCAATATAATGGTGTTCAGTTATGATAAAACATAGCAACTTACAAACAGAGACTAAATGGAAGTCATCTGGAGAGGTCTAATCGGTCTCTTCTTATTAACACTCTTCACTAGCATCTTCACTATGAGTTGTCGCAGGACATTATGGAAAGCGACGTAGGTGCATTACAACCAAAAAATTTTATTATATAGGGAAGACCATCTGCAAAAACCAGCAGTTCAGTAGCCCTAAACAGGACCTTAGCAAGACTGTAAAAATATCAGGTTTAAAACTATTTTTAGTTTCAAAATGACGAGAAGAAACGAAGAAGAGGATTTTATTAAAATTTTAAAGACCGCTCCAAATCCAGTGGTGTACCATGTGTAATGGAACTAGGTACTAAATAATATTTCTTTTGACGCAAAAAGATGCAATTTATGATAAATTTTCATTTAGACTGTGGTCGTATGGCTGCAGTTTGTGAATTCTGTGACACCACATACGTATCTTATTTCGACAACGTCATTTATTCAAAGATATATTATTGATTTATGGCAAAATAATGAATTATTGTGTATATTTTAATGACAATTAGCGTGCGAATAATGTGTTCGTATTACAT
The DNA here is from genome assembly GCF_021461385.2 of Schistocerca piceifrons. Taxonomy (NCBI): domain Eukaryota; kingdom Metazoa; phylum Arthropoda; class Insecta; order Orthoptera; family Acrididae; genus Schistocerca; species Schistocerca piceifrons. The sequence goes on from NC_060141.1 coordinate 329,158,526, forward strand.
CTACCACAGCTTTTTATAAATAATTTTCTGATGCAATAAAATCTCCTGCAAATTTGGATGCCTCTTAATCCTGTTGGTAGTAAAATTTTCTTTTTGCATACCAGTATTTGTTTAATATTCAGTATTTAGAGATTAGTTTAATTCGAAAATTCATTTTTAACTAGTCGAGGTAAGCTACACGATGGACGAAATCGAGAGCTGAAAATATAGATGGCTGCAGCGAAAACCGTGATGTATTTATCAATGGTTGTTTAACACCAAAGAACGTTGGAAAAAATGCAGGAAACAATCATCACCTAGAAAACAACAGGAAAAGTATTGATATAAGTATGTTTGAACTGTCTTAGATTATTTGTATCCAAGTGTTCAATTCTGTAGGATACTTGCGATCATGGTTGAGAGATGCTGATATCTATTTTACACCATGTGAGAATGCTTTTGAAAGCTCGCAACAACCTAAACTAATCTTCAGATTTATTATTTGCCGTATTTACATGAACCTGATATTGTCACGGTTAGCAAGGAGGCTATTAGACCTGGAAATTGCAATGTATAAACTTCAGTTGTGGCTTTGAAAGTCACAGTGAAGATTATGGTAGATGGTAGTTCCCACTGTATGAGTTACGAGGGCTTCTTCCCATTCCATTTGCATAGAATGGTTACTTAACGCTGGAAACTTTTCAAGCAGTTTCTCAAGGGTCAGCTTACGGTCTGTCTTCAAGTGTATGACAGTTTAGATTTCAGGATCTCTTTGGTACTCTCCGTTGGGTCAAACAAACCAGTTATCATTTGTGCTGACCTTGTTGTATACATTCAATGTTCCCTGCTAGTCCTGTTTCGTGTGGATGACACACACATGTTCAGTGTTTTAGCATGAGTCGCAGGAGTTTCTTGTATGCAGTGTCTTTCGTAGACTGGCAATGTTTCTCACTATCCTCCAATGAACCGAAGTTTCACTTCAATCGCCTACTCGATTCCATCAGTGGCTAACACCTATTAACTGGTTCTCGCAGGCTATCTGTAAAGATGTTGTCTCTGAAACCATCAGCACAACAGAACATCGTTGTTACTGGCAGTCGCGAAAACCAATTCTTAGATGTTGACCACTGTTGGAATCGAATATACGATTGGAGTTAACCCCATCAGCGTCAGTTAAGACCTGATGATGGTGTACTGAAACACCGAAACTGGCAGCCATATAATAAATAACATCGTAAGGACGGCTGTAGGTGTTCCATTTTATTACAGATGACAGATATATTTGCACAGCCTCGTTTTTCAGAGGGGACTTTGTTACACATAAATGCATCATTCGCTGAAAGTCTGTAGTTACTATTAATATAGTTAGCAAGGTCATCAATACACAAAACGAATGGAAAAATTCGCAACACCCTTCTAAAGCCGTTGATGACTTTCCATGCTAAGGAGATATCATCAGTCCAGTCACAAGTTTCATTTGATACCCCTTGCGATAGTGCGTTAGATAGTAATCGTAGGTGTGGTACTGAATAAAACACTTTAGTAAAGTCAAGAAATTTATCATCTATCTGACTACCCTGATCTATAGCTTTCAAGATGTCGTTTGAAAATAGCCTGAGTTGCGTTTCGCAGGACCGATTTTTTTCGGAATGTCTGCTGGCTGGCGTGAGGTAGTCATTACGTTTGAGATCAAAATATAAGATTCTATAATAGATGGATGTTATGGATGCTGGACATTATGTTTTTGGGCTACTTCTGCTCCATACATAGTAGACGGGTGTGACGTGCAATTTCTTCCAGCTACTATGCACGATCTATTTGCTCGAGGGACTTACGGCTTGTTGTGTCAAAAGAGAAGTTAGGTCAGATCATAGGTATATCATTGTTATAAGAGAGGGTATCTCAGCAGCATATTCTGTATAGACTCCTGATAGGGACTCGTTTAGGCTGCAGAGGTTTGTTCAATTTTAGTGATTTCATTCATCTTTTCAGTGGAGAAAGAATTAATCTCGGACAATACTCCTGGACGTCCCTTTATATAGCGATATTAGAAATTTTTTTGGAAATTTGTGGTAAGGTACTATGGGACCAAACTACTAAGCTTATCGGTCCCTAGGCTTACATACTAACTTAAACTGACTTACACTAAGGACAACACACACACCCATGCCCGAGGGAGGACTCGAACCTCCGACGGGGGGGGGGGGGGGGGGGGGGGCAGCCGCGCGAACCGTTATGACAGGGCGCCTCTCAGACTGCACGGCTACCCCTTGCGGCAGCAATGTTTGAAAATGGGTTTCAGCACTTCTGCTTTTGTTTTGAACACCCAGTTTCAACACCTGTAACATGCATGAGTGTATGGGCAGTAATTTTGGTGCCATTAAATTTTACCAAAATTTCTTTGGGTTTTGTAAACGATCTGTCTACAGTACTCTGCTACTTCAGTATTTGAATGATTCGCACATTGTCGTTTTTGATAGCCAAACGCGATTCATTTAGTACCTCTCTACCTACAGCCCTTTATTTTGTTTTGCATCTGTAGTGCTGTAATTTTCCATATCTCTATTAACATATCGAAGAGGAATGGTAACACCAACAAATTCGCTACGCCGCACCGGATCTCCTGGCGTCGCGGCTTCGCCTGCCTGAGCAGTCCACCACAGCGGGCGTGGGGATGAGCCGCGGCACACCACGCCACGCTCGGCTGCTTTCGGCCACGCTCGGCGCTCGTCGGCGGCTTCCCCCGGTCCGCCGCGCAGCATCCGCGCGGCCGGCAGTGCTGGAGCAGGCGTCGCGGCGCCCGGGCCGCAGGGGATGACGCGACGGCAGGTGACGGCGTCGGTGTCGGCGGCGACGGCGACGCGGGTAGCCGCCACTCCAGGGGCCGCGGTTTCCGCGGGCAGACTGCCGCCGCTGTTGGTCCTCGCCGCCGGACTCTTGCTCACCGTGCCAAGCAGCTGCGCTGCTCAGAAGGTACCCATAGGTAAGTACACGCGACCCATCGTATGATCATCTACGTCTACATGACTTCTCTGCAATTCACACTTAAGTGTTTGGTAAATTGTGCGTAGAACCCAGGTCAGGCTGTTTCTCCACTGTTCCACTCGGGAAGGGCATGATGGAAAAATGATCACGTTAATCTTACCGTGCTAGATTTGCTTTATTTTATCACGGTTACAATTTTTTCCTATGTAGATTATCAACAAAATATTTCGTCATTGGGAGGAGAAAGATGGTGACTGAAGTTTCGTTAAAAGATTTCGCTGTAACGACAATAGCCAATGTTTTAATGATTGTCACTCCAACTCTCTTATCATACGTGGTTCGTTCTGTCCAATTTCGCTATAATGCGCAACTAGTTGCTCTTCTTTGAACTTTTTCGATGTATTTTTTCAAGCTTATATGCTAAGGATGTCACACTGCGCATCATTACTTCACAAGAGAACGCATAAGAGTTGTGCAAGTATTTTGCTGATAAAATTCAGGCTTTGGTTCACGTTTCCCTCAATATCTTTGTGTGATAATTACAATGTAAGCTGTCCGCAACTGTAATCCCTAGATATTTAACTGAATTGATAATCCTTTAAATTTGTGTTTTCTGTGATGTAACCAGTATTAAAAACGAATATTTTAGTACGTATGTAGAGGACCGCACATGTGTTATTGTACAGGACAATATGATGGCTTTGCCCGGCGCAAAAAGACGAAATCATCAGCAAACTATCTGAAAGGGCTGTTCAGATTGTTTTCTAAAGCGTTTATACGGATTAAAAACAGCAGGAGGCCATAACGTTTCCTTGGGGACCCTCAGATATAATTTCCAGTACTGTGACCTTTCTGGCAGGACATCACCTTTCTTAGGATATTGCTGTCCTTCTTACTTGGGTGTGTTTTGCTATGCGATTAACAATCGAAGTCCTGTGTATACCAATACGTTACAAATGTATGAGTTTTAAACGATTTTCTATAAATCTTTGCAAAAGGGTCACAGCAATAAATTTCGAAATAACCGTTCGGAAAAAAAGTTAAATGTGGTGCCGAAGTCTACCAGAGACGCACAGTTCAACCTGCATTATGACATTTGTCTTGCAATGAAGTGAAGCTGCTTTAGGATACCAATCTTGGCTTCCACTAGATGCAGCATCATTGCCGTCTTCTGTAAACAAGATATACTGTAGCCTCTAACACGTAACATATCACTTTACTCTTAAAGCATGACTTACAGTGCAGCTATACTAATAATTTAGCAATGTAGGCCTACCACACTTGTTGTCAGAAACCTCATAGAAGTTGTTCCACTAACACGTAATCGTTCTTACGTTTTGAGAACCGTTTGTAATAATCCAATCATCAGACAGTATTCACTTTCCTTTTTTCATATTTTGGTTTTAATCAACTCTCTTTTATAGACTGGCTATTTCGTGAACCACATCTACTCGTACTTCGTCAAGCTGCGCCAGTCTCGTGTTTACTTTATGAGGTTATAGAACACCACATTAGTGAAACTATACAATCAAAGGCAAACACTCCTTTTTTCCTTGTTTATTTTCCAACAGCATTGCTCAGCAACGTCTATCACGGACAGAAAAAGTCACACAAAGGTTAATTCCATTTGTGACTTTCCCTTTCCTTCTGTTACCTTTTCTGGACTTCGCGCTATAGAAGCAAAGGTCCCATTATCTTTCCTTCACCTGTTCGCATATTGATAACTATTCGAGATTACTGTGTTCGTATGAAAACCAACTATAAATTTCTACTTTCAGCTCCTAGAAACGCTCTTGTTTTTGAATTTACACATTCGCTGTTGTAGGAAACGAAAAAGAAACAACTGAAGTGGCAAGACGAGCGCGGGGAGCTTACAAAAATAGTTTGCCAAACAAATATTGCAGAGAACATTATAAATATTGTCAAGAACAATCGCAAGTCGTCCGCAGTTGTGATACTTCATGTATGCATTCTGCTGGATGTGGTCTATTGTGCAGGTGGTTCCCAATCGCTTTATTACTATTAATGAGAGTATTATTATGCTCCTGTCGGTGTAATATTGTTCCATTAGCTGAGTACACTGCATGTACTTGAGACGTGATCCTTCTGCTGTCTATGTTTCCAAAACTATTATTTTGGCTATACTGAGCTTTAGCGTTACAGTATGTTCATTGCAGCTAACGCTTGAAAATGCTTTAGAAGCTAAATTACCAAGACATGAAAAATTAAAAATAATTAGAGTCGACGGAGGGAATATTGTCGTCCTATAAATATTGTACGGCCTTAGTATCCACCCAAAGAAAATTTATTGAGTTAGCTTTCACTTTATTAGCCTTCTGTACTGGAAAATGGACAAACATTTCGAAATCTATGTGATACGAAAATAAGTTTTTTGGAACACAGAATAGAGAACGGCGTGTATCAGTGAAATGTTTACGTTCCTTTGTATTCAAACAACGACAAAAATAAAATATTTCGAAATTAGAAGTTCTCTGTTGGAATTTTACTCAGTAAGTTTACTGTGATCTATACTGTTTTGCGTAAATAGTTTTCCATTTATGTCTGTTGTAGGTTCACTTTCTAATATCACGCGACTTGTTTGTCAATGTCCACATGGTTCGTGAGACATAGAAATTGAAAACTGCTTAGAGATAATTAATATTGAATGTATGTGCGCCTCCTTTAACGATGTGTTTCTAATTGATTGTGAGTTCAAGCGATAGTAACGATAATATTAGATTTTGCAATAATTGTACACTTTTTCTTTCTTCTTATTGCTTGTGAATTGTAAGAAACATTAACACATAGTTTTTGTGAAATCCTAGCCCCGAAATGAGTGGCGAGTACCATAGAGTGTGTGAACTAATAAGGCGTACTGAACAATTTAGACTTAACTAGTCACTCGCGATTGTGATGGTTGTCTTTCGCTGAAGCCTGGAGAAAATATAAAGTAATTATACTACATAATGTTAATTATTGTAACTTAATTCTGCTGACGACAGAACACGAGTTACTTACTGACTTCATAGCTCCTAATACTATTTTGATGCAATGTTCATTTTTGAAGATTAATAATGTTAAAACAAAGTAAGATGGAGACGTGGATACAATTTTTTTCTGAAGTCGCCTCTTAACTGACTAATTTATTCAAAGTGACTGTTTGTACGTGTCAAAGAAAATAAGAAGTGGTTTTACTTTGCTGCGCTATACAGGGGTTACAGAACCGCTCCAATCACCGTCAAAGAAAATAAAGTCCTAGCGCGTTAATATTGCAAAGATCGGATTGCCTACAAAGACGTGGAAACGAGAGTCATAAATCGTTAGAGTCTCTAGAGATCTGAACGTAATACCACAGCAAAAACATATCAATTTCATCAAACTTTGAATTACGTTCCATTTATTGCTCGATCGGGTTTAGTATTTGCTCTTACGACGTCAAGCGTTTAGTACTATTGAGTGTGATTCTGTTAAAGGTGATGGTGGCTGAAGTCTTTTATAGGCGACGACCAGACGTCTGAGCTAATAATCTCAAATGTACATGAAATTTGCCCTGCTTCTGCATTCTGATTTGCTTCCTGTCCATCGTAGCTAAAACAAGTTGTTAGTTGTTAATGTGAGATGCGTATTTGTTCCGAAATGCTATAGCGATGTAATCTTGTGGACCTTTATTGTTACCTTGAAATACTTTTTCTTTGAGGAAATAGACTATTTTTATAGAAAACGTAAATTATCAAATGAAATGTAATGTAAAAAAAGGGAACCTTTACCACGCAATCACAGCTATGACAAAACATCACATGAGCAAGATCATTACGATAAAACTTTATTGTTGGTATGAATATCATACAACACACTCAATACCAATTCCTAACAACAATATTTTAGTATTTTCCTCCGAGCGTCATTAGTGAACTAAGCACATTTCCTTCAAAACAACATCATCTTTCCGCAGATGATCCTGTGCAGTGAATGATTATACTAATTCTGTCTGAGGCAGCAGCCTGATCTTTGAATTGGACGCCGTTTCGGCAACAACTCCGTCTATAATTTACCTTAATAGCCATACCTGGGTAAAGGTAGTTGAAAGTGAAATCCGAAGCACCTGTCGTTCCTGGCGATTTTTCATATAAATGAGATGTGAAGGCTAGATAACGGCAAATGAAACATTCGGTGGTCCAACCGGGATTCGCTCCAGAGACCTTTACGCTTCGAAGCGCAATTTACCACTTTACTACCAAGGCCGACTGGGTAGTAAATGATTAACCCAGAGTAGACAAATGATTGTTTGTGAATATCGTTATTTAGCAATTTCATATTTTTTGTTTCTGTGGCGTTGACGCATAGGAAGTATTTCTCGGATTTCAGTTTTTAGTGAAGTCCTACAATGAAACTGACTTCTCGTGTCCATTCAGTCAATATAATGTGATTAGGAGTATGGAGACCTTAGCTATTGTTGGTATGTGGCAATTACGGTAGCCATCATTCTGGTAGGCGCACTGGTGATTAGATCGAGAGGTTGGACTTTAAGAAAACCAATTCACTTTCGTCTAAGAAGTACAATAACAGCAAATACCGGTGTTTTTGCCTTTCTTTTTCCTGACCTGTCACGAATATTAAACCAAAAAGACTACATAAGCGGTCAATTGTGTTAAGAACGGATGACTGAGGATATCGTTTCATACCAAGCAAATAACTATTGTGAAACTACTGCAGTATTATTTTGAACGGACTTTTTCTCACACTAGCGCTCGCTCATATCTAAAAGTAGATGATTGTTGTTGTTGCCGTAATCTTAAATGCGGATACTGGTTAGATGCAGCTCTTCATCCTACTCTGTCCTGTACAAAGCTCTTCATATCAAAATTTCTACTCCAAACCACATTCATTTGAACCTGCATACTGTTCTCGTGTCTTGGTCTCCCACTGCAGTTTTGATCCTCCACACTTTCCGCCAGTAGTAAATTTCAGAATGTGTCATATGGACCAACGTCCTTTTTAATCAAGTTGTGCCATAAATTTAGTTTTTCGCAGATTCCGTTCCTCATTATTTACCCTATCTACCCACCTAACCTTAGCACAAAATTTCAAAAGCTTTTATTCTCGTCATATCTTAATGTTTATCCTTCACGTTTCATTTCCATACAAGGCTACACTCCGTGCAAATACCTTCAGTAAAGACTACCTGATATTTGAATTTTCATTCTATATTAACGAATTCAGCATTTTCAAAAAAACTTTTCTTGTATAACCAATTCGCACATAATATTCTATACTTCGACCATCATCAGTTAGTATGCAAGTCAAATAGCTAATGTCATGTAGCACTTTTGATGTCTTATTTACTACTCTAATCCTTCAGGATCCTTTTGCTTTTATTGGTGTTCGTCTTATACCCTCCTTTCAAGACACTGCCTATTCCTCTTAACAGTTCTTTTAAGTTCTTTGCTGCCTCTGACAGAATTACAATGTCATCGACAAAGCTCAAAGTTTTTATTTCATCTCCTTGAACTTTTATTCTTTTTAAAAGTTTCTCCTTGTTTTCCTTTTTAGCTTGCACAATGTATAGACTGAATAAAATCGGGTATAGACTACAACCCCGTATGACTCCCTGTCTTAACTACTGTCTACCTTTCACGTTCTTCGTCTCTTATAACTGCAGTCTGGCTTCCGTATAATTTGCAAATAATATTTTCTTTTTTTGCATTTTACACTGCTATCTTAAGAATTTCAAAGCTGCTTTCTACGAATTCTGTAAACGTAGATTCCTTTTCTTTTATCTCTCTTCTAAGTTGCAGGGCAGATCTGGCCTCACGTGTTCCTAAATTTCTCCAGCACCCATACTCATGTCCCCCAAAGTCAGCTTCTGTTAATAATTCGTGTCAGACTTATTGAACTGATAGTGCGGTCACCGGTCACACCTGCCCTCTTTGGAAATGGAATTGTTACATGCTTCTTGAAGAATGATAGTATTCCATCTGCCTCACATATCTTGCATAGTTTTGTCGTGGTTGGCTCTCCCAAAAATATTAATAATTCTGAGTATATTTCGTCTGCTCCAGGAACCTGTGCTTTGTCAGATTCTTCTCGCAGTATCGCATCTCATCTTCTTGTACTACCTCTTCCCTTTCTGTAATATAGTCTTCAAGTTCACTTTCCTTATAAAACCCTTCTACATATTCGCTCCACCTTTCAGTTTTCCCTTCTCTGCTTGGAACTAGTCTGCTGCCTGAGCTCATTTTATTCATAAAGGTACTTATCCGTTCTCCCAACGTCTCTTTTATTTTCCTATGGGCTGCATCTATTTACTCCATTCATACCCATGATTATACAACCTTACATTTGTCCTCTAGCCATTTCTGCTTAGGTTAACTATTTTACACATTCTGTCAATTTCATTTTTTATGAGTCTGTATTCCCTTTCGCCTCCTTCATTTCCTGTATTTATGTATTTTCACCTTTCGTTATTTAAATTATTTCTTTATTTTGCATGGATTTCTATTCAGCCTTATCTTTTTATGTACTTGATCCTCTGCTGCCTTCACTGTTTCAACTCTCAAAGGGCACCCATTCGTCTTCCATCGTATTCCTTTCACTTGATTCAGTCAGTCATTGATTAATGTTCTATTTGAAACTCTCAATGACCTCTGGTTATTTCTGTTTATCCAGGTTCCATTGCAATGTTTCCTACCGTTTGCAATTTCTTCAGTGTAATCTAAAACCTTCATTATGTCTCCAAGCTTTCTCCGTGCATACAACCTTCCTACATGACTCTGAAACCAAGTCTTAACGATTGAATTGTGCTCAGTGAAAAATTCTACCAGGCGACTTCTCTTTTGATTCCATTACCCAGTTCATGTTTTCCTTCTCTTTCTTTTCCTTATTTCAAATTCCAGTACCTCATAACAATCTAATTTTCGTTTCCCTGAAATATTTGAGTAAATTATTTTACCTCATTATTCATGCTATCAATATCTTTCGTACCTGCAGCGTATGGTACGATAAAATGTATTAACTGCATGGTGCCTATAGTAACGTACCTGTATTCCTGCTTGGTCATTCATTATTACGCCCACTCTTGCTAATATTTGATTGTGCGTTTTATAACCCTATTCTCACCTGATCGGATGAGCTCCTCTTCCTGCCACCGCATTTTATTAAACAACATTAACCTCAACCTAGTCATTTCCATTTTAGTTTCTCTAACCTATCGACCCGATAAGGGTCCGCCCCCGGTAGCTGAGTGGTCAGCGTGACAGAATAGCAATCGTAAGGGCCCAGGTTCGATTCCCGGCTGTGTCGGAGATTTTCTCCGCTCAGGGACTGGCTGTTGTGTTGTCCTAATCACCATCATTTCATCCCCATCGACACGCAAGTCGCCGAAGTGGCACCACATCGAAAGACTTGCACCAGGCGAACGGTCTACCTGACGTGAGGCCTTAGTCCCACGACATTATTATTATATACCTGATAAGGGATCTAAAATGCCACTCTCTGGGCCGTAGAGTGCCAACATTTTCCGACGACGATATCCGAAATGCGGACTATTTTTAGCTCCAAAATGGTTTACCCAATGGAGAAGAAAGCAGAAGGGAATTGCGTTATGAAGTTCTGTCACAATAACGACCTATAGGACAAATTCTAAACTAATATCTGGGAAACAATGCTCTTGCATCAAAATACCACTGCTGGCTTTGCGAACACCAGTAAGTATTCTTAAGTGGATACTCTTCAAATATGTTCCGTTCTAACGAAAGGCACAGTGTACAGCTTATTTTTCTCTAGACGGAACGCGTTTCCAATGCCGTATGATCCTTTGATATCAATTTACACATCTTTTCCCTGTTGGCAGTAAAACCATAGTAGCTATTTCATCGAGGAGATCAGCTTTGTGTAGCTTTTCCCACCAGTCATAGAACTGCGGAAGGTATTGGTTCAGTGCTGTACTCCTAAACGAGCGTGCCCGTGGCTGAATTCCACTTCTCCGAAGCCGTCTCCTCAATCGGCAAACTTGTCAATAGAGACTCTGCTGGACGCTCTTGAGGTCCTGTGTTCGGTGATCATTGAGCACAGTGGTGGAATCTTGCTTTAATATCTGAGGCAGATTTTGGCGGAAGTGTATTGCCATTGTATTAGACTCATCTGATGTGAAGCTTCAAGTCTATATATGATTCGTGTCGATGACTGTAAGGGATACTTACGAAGTATTGCTATTTGTGTGTATTGGATGAAATAATATACTAGAGGCGTTAAATAAGTAATGTGACACATCTACACATTTTGCCTCTAATTTCAGTAGAAAAAATGACGAATTTGTTGCAGGCCTCGTGAAATATTCCCGTTATAGCTCCTATATAAAGTTCCGATAGGTATCGGCGCTGTACGTAGTTTTCAAATTTGGGGGGGGGGGGGGGGGGACGACCAGAGCGTTGACCTGGAGACCTGGCAGCGAACAAAAGCACAGTGAGTCGTCGGGCGAGGAGTCTGTAATCATCGCAACAAAGCGGCGCAGACCTGACTGATCTCCCGTGTGCAGGCAAGCCGCACGCAGCTGTGACTCCTGCACTGTTGGAATGTGCGGACAGTCTCATTCGAGGTGATTGACAATCAAACACCTCGCTGCACAACTGGTGGCATCTGTTGATAGTGCTGACACACTCGTCCACCTGTTGTCACTCAGAGGTGTGCGCCCAAAGGATTCCTCGCCGCCTAACAGAAGAGCATAAGAAGCAACGAAAGACCATCTGTGCGGAGTTGCTCACGAGTTAGGAGGCCGATCGCTATAATTTTTTGTCGAATATCTTCGCAGGAAATGACACATTGGTTGATCATTTCGAACCGGAAATAAAATGGCAATACTTGGAGTGGCCGAGGTCACAGACCTTCACTGGACTGTGCTTCCTTATCCACCTTACAGCCCGGACCTTGCTCTTCACGACTTCCAGATGTTTGGCCAATGAAGGATGCACACCGTGGGAAGCAGTACATGAATGATGTGGAGGTTTTTGATGCAGTAAGACTTCGGCTCCAACGTAGATTAGTAGATTAGTACAATGCCAACATACAGGCCCTCCCAGTAAGGTAGCGCAAGGCTACGGAAATTATGTTGAAAAATACGGTATTGTAGCCAAGAGATTAGAGAATAATGTGGTGCACTGTAACGCTGAAAAAAAAAAAGAACCTGCATACAGAAAAAAAGTGTTGCATTACTCATCGAATACCCCTCGTGCTTGGTGGAGTCACATAGCCTGCTCCTCCACTGTAGGTAAAGAATATGGTCTGTCTAACCTCCACCAGAGCCCGTCCGATTAAGTCTCTTACAGTCGCTGGTAAAGTCACGTCTTCTGCGCTCTGCACCATTATAAGCGTGACGGTGATGTTTGAATCCAGTATTCATACTTGAAATGACATGTCATTTCAAGTATGAATACTTGATTCAAACTTTTAAGTGGTTATATATGGTGCTTACTTCACATATTATATTACAGGGACAGAGAAGCTGAGAAGGACGAATGAAAACTCTAAACACGGTTCAGCAATAATACCTTAAACAGCATTCGACTTGAGGGATGTTTGATCATTCCCGATCTTTTTGAATTATTTGGCATTAAATAATACGCCAAGATATTGATAGAAATTGAAAATGTACGACTATGACGTCACATGGCAGATAAAAATAAATATCCTTAAAAAACGTCGAGTTCCTATAGTAAAGGCTAAAACATTACCGTGTTGTTCATCCAACTCCAGTGGCAGTCGCCAGAAAGGAGGCACTGCGAATCACAGTTTGATTTAGCATTAAAATTCCGAGTGTGGAAGCTCCTAGAAGAGTGAAGAAACAGTTTCCTTATACATGTATCTCGCGAAAATATAACGAAGGCAAAATTAGAGAAATTGGGTCTCACACTCCCAACAGCAGTTCCACCGGCGAGCCGCTTCCTGTAACCGGCATGCGGCTTGTTGCGTAAACGCGTAAACTGGAAAGGAAAGGGACACCAGAAAACAAACATCTTCATTTATTTATAACTTCCGTCTCTTGTGCTCGACGAGGTGATTATTTCTTGTTTTGGAATAGCCTTCTCTCCTAAATACACAACCTAGGCAGGTTTCTCTAAAATTTCGCTCCGCAAGTCACCGGAAAGTTTTCCCAGATACGAACGGTGCGCTGATGGCAGTACGAATTTTTCATGTAGGCTACGTATAACAATCAGTAAACAGAGAACCTAGTGAAGAAGCCAAAATGACAGTTTAAGATGAATGATTGGTGCACCCACTTATCTGTTTCTCAGTTTGCTACTTCAGAAGTAATAAATTACCAATGGAATCTAATTCGATGACTTCCTAAATTTTTGCTCTGTCATCTTTCGATTTCCTCTTAACCGTGAACAGAATGGTGCACATGTTCCAGTAGGAAAGATCAGTATTCAGGGATATGACAGGTGCGATAATTCGAAGCAGACATGTCTAGTAAACATGGGCTCTAAAATGCACACCTTAACAGCAATGTGAACATCGCAGATCTCTTCTACTGCAAGCTCTTTGCTTTCCATAATTTGGGATGAGGTAATATGAACCAAAACAACAAAACAGTGACTAGAAAATATTTTCACCAAAAAGCATACCTTAAGAGTTTTGTGCGCTTGTTCAGTAGAGGAGACGTGCTTCACGATAGCGAAGATGAACAAGTGCTCTTGGCTCTTAAGGAATTCTCTTTAGATCCCAATTTTAGTGGACATCTTTTTCTCATTTTGGTGCATACTATCGCCATGCAAAATATGAAAAGCAGAGAGCTTGCAGTAGAAGAGATTTGTTTCAGAGTATCACGGATGAACAAGCATTCATTGCTCAAAACGTTTGCATTTTAGAGCCATGTTTACTAGACCTGTTTGTCCGAATGATCGTTCTCGTCATATCCCTGAATATTGAGCATTCGCCCTGAAACAACCCGTATGAAACAAAGAAGATAGTGCATCCGGTGTCCTACGAACAGTGGATACAAAATCATTTACTCTTCATATTTCATTGTCATTTATCTTGTTTGTCGTTGATATGTTTAGTGTTCTTTCCGTCGCGAAATCCGAATGACAAACTAGCACGAATCTCTGTACCGAATACAGGAGTATTTATTTTCTTGTTCGTCCTGTATTTTTCAGTACACTCTTGAATACAGTGTTGAATGGGTAGAACCTAAGTAGCATATATTTTTCCCCGCGAATTGTCTGTGTTTAGCGCCCTAAAATGGCAACTCTCGAAGGTCGAGACACAGTTTTAATCTTGCAGGAGGTTTAAATAGCGCACACATCGCTACAGAATCAAAGGTATAGTTTGGAAATACGACCACACGTCATTCGTATTCCCTTAGCTTCTCTGATAATTAACGTGGCCACGACTCATAGTAATCTAAGCTATGGAATGAAATTTCACAGTCTTCTGAATGACGCCTACATCCGTACTCCTCTACACACAGTCTCACATGCACTGGGGGATAGATGGTACGTCAGAACCATATGCCTCCCAAACGGTTGCATTAGCGGATGTTATTAGAGAAGAATGATTCTGGGAATTCGTGTGTACAGAGTAGAATATCTTTAATTTCTCTCCATCATATACACGCATCAAAAACAGTTTTGTACCACCTCGTTTCCGTGAGTTCCGGAACCTGTACAGAAATTGGAATAGAGATCAACATAAACATCATTTCCGCCCTTTTTATTGCTCGTGAAAACCACACATTGCATGTTGTACCACTATACAGCGGGACCTACAGAGCTGGTGGTTCAGATTGCTGTACACACCGGTACCTCTAGTAATCAGTAACACGTCCTCTTACATTGCTGCATGCCTGTATTTGTCGTAGCATACTATCCACAAGTTCATCAAGGCACTATTGGACCAGAATGTCCCAATCCTAAACGGCGATTCGGCGTAGATCCCGCAGAGTGGTTGGTGGGTCACGTCGTCGATAAAAAGCCCTTTTCAATCTGTCTCAGGTTGTTCGATAGGGTTCATGTCTGCAGAACATACTGGCCACTCTAGTTGAGCGATTTCGTTATCTTGAAGGAGATCATTCACAAGATGTGCACAATGGGGGCGTGAATTGTCGTCCATAAAGATGAATGCCTCGCCAATATGCTGCAGATTTGGTTGCACCATCGGTCGGCATTCATGCATCGTACAGCCGTTACGGCGCCTTCCATTACCACCAGCGACGTACGTCGGCCCCATATAATGCCATCCCAAAAGAGCAGGGAACCTACACCTTGCTGCACTCGCTGGATAGCGTGTCTAAGCCGTTCAGACTGACCGGGTTGCCTCCAAACACGACTCCGCCATATGCGACACTCATCGGTGAAGAGAACGTGATGCCAACCCTGAGCGTTCCATTCGGCATGTTGTTCGGCCCAGCAGTAGCGCTCTGCATGGTGTCGTCGTTGCAAAGATGAACCTCGCCATGGACGTCTGGAGTGAAGTTGCGCATCACACAACCTACTGCCCACAGTTTGAGTCGTAACGCGACGTCCTGTGGCTGCACGAAAAGCATTATTCTACATGGTGGCGCTGCTGTCATGGTTTTTCCGAGCCATAATCCGTAGGTAGCGGTCATCCATTGCAGCAGTGGCCGTTGGGCGGCCTGAGCAAGGCATGTCATCGTCAATTCCTGTCTCTTTGTATCTCCTCCATGTCCGAACAGAACCGCTTTGGTTCACTCCGAGATGCCTGAATACTTTCCTTACTGAGAGCCCTTCCTGGCACAAAGTAACAATGCGGACGCTATCGAATCGCTGTTGATCCTGTGTAGGCTTTGGAAGCGGCCTCAGTGATGAGTGAAGCACACTTTCTGCCGATGATGCACACGATTAAATTTTTGTGTTCACTCTATCTCAAACATCTTCGAAAAGATCTGCTTAGTTTCTGGAAGGTTCTGAACGATTACTATGAATGGTCGTACTGTCATTTGAAGTATGACATTTCTTTTATTTCTTCCTTTTCTCATCAGTTTTCTGGCTAGTTTCATGCACCTCGCCACGAATGTCTGTTCTTTGGCACCCTCTTCATCTCAGAGTAGTTCAAATGGTTCGAATGGCTCTGAGCACTATGGGACTTGACATCTGAAGTCATCAGTCACCTAGAACTTAGAACTAATTTAACCTAACCAACCTAAGGACATCACACACTTCCATGCCCGAGGCAGGACCGTAGCGGTCACTCGGTTCCAGACTGAAGCGCCTAGAACCGCTCGGCGGCCGGCTCTCAGAGTAGCACTTGCACTCAACGTCCTCAGTTATTTGCTGTACATGTAGCCATCACGCATTTTCTTACAGTTTTTACCCACTACAGCTCCCTCTAGTATCATGGAAGTTATTCCATGATATCAGATCACATGTCCTGTCATGCCGGCCAGAGTGGCCGAGCAGTTCTAGGCGCTACGGTCTGGAACCGCGCGACCGCTACCGTCGCAGGTTCGAATCCTGCCTCGGGCATGGATGCGTGTGATGTCCTTAGGTTAATTAGGTTTCAGTAGTTCTAAGTTCTAGGGGACTGATGACCTCAGAAGTTAAGTCCCAGATGGCTGAGAGCCATTTGAACCATTTGTCCTGTCATCCTGTTTATTCTTCTTGTCAGTGTTTTCCACATGCTGCCTTTCTTGCCGGTTCTGCAGAGAACCTCCTCATTGATGACCTTATCAGTCCACCTAATGACTACATCCTCCTGTAGCACCACATCTCACAAACGCTTCAACTCTCTTCTTTGCCGATTTTCTCTTATGCTGTGATTCACATCTATACAACACTGTGCACAAAACGTACATTCTCAGAAATCTCTTTCTTAAATTGAGGCAGGTATTATAGATTATTAGGCCTCTTTTTCTATTTGTGCATATTAACGTGAAAATGTTAGCGATCGTTTGTATAGCTTTATGTGTAGCACTGAAAATCTTAAAGTTGTTTCGATTTTCAAAATTATTTTCTGATAATGGATACTATATACAGCTGCATCGTCTTTGCTTCTGACGATGTGTCCCTACCATAAACATAGTTCCGAGATGTATATTTTAGAATGTCTTACATCCAATCGCGTTCGTGGTTCGATATTCCTTAAGCTAGTTCGTAATTTATCACGAGACGGTGTGTAACTGTACCGGAGGTTTTCTACATGTTAAGAAACACATGATGAACCTGAGATGCGCTATTTTTGCCCTACTCAAGGTCGTAAATGAGTAGTATTAAGCACCAAATGTCGTTGATTGTTCATCCTGATGAAGAGATCTGAAAATAATGATTGAATTTTTTTTTAAAAATTTATTCCTCCAGAAAATTAAGTAACTGTAGTACCACATTACTGATTTCAGTTTCACAGCAGGGATTTTCAGGTATGCTAAGAAAATAAAATAAAATTTCCCATATAATCTAGATATCAACAAGCGAACAGCAAAACATTACCACTGAAAGATAATTATCACAAAAATAAATCTGTCTTATAAATGAAGAATGCTAATACACTATTTAATTTTGAAATTTGTGTCACGTCAGGATATGTAAGTTAAGAAACTCCCGATGGATTGTGTAAAAATTGTAAAATCGCCATTTGCGACGAGCCTGATTTTGCACATAGCTTAAAATAATATGGATGAAAATGGATGGATGGAAGAGGTATATTAATATATTTCTGAAATTATTATTTGCCGATGCACACAGATCAGTCTGACTTTAGGAAAGGCAAAGGCCCTAGAGTGGCAGTTCTGACATTGCGCATGGTAGTGTATACAAGACTTCATAGGATATGTCAGCCAAGAAACCGTTCCTCAAAGTAAAGGGGTGCAAGAAGCCCAAAATAGCAGGAAATAAGGGTAAGCAATAGGGAAATGCGGTTTATAAACAATATTTACAAGAACTAAGACAGGAAAAATAAGACTGGAACACTTCGAAGCGTATAAAATGAAGGTGTAGTCTTTCACCTTTGCTTTTTAATATTTAGACTTATATCGAAGAAACGATGACGGAAATGAAACAAAGTCTCAGAAGTAGTACTAGAATTCATGGTGAAAGGATACGAGTGGCAAGATTCGCTGATGACATTGCGATCTTCAGCGAAAGTGCTGCAGGACCTGATCGATGGAAGCCCAATGACTGCACACTGGGTGTTGAGGTTAAACCGAAGAAAAGTTAAAGTTTTCCTCTATCTCTACTATATTTACGCCAAATGGCTGTAAATTACCATTCATTTATTTCACAGAGTCATGATATGGGCTATGTAGCCATTATCAAGTGCACGTTGAAAGATCATACAGTTTTATAGTCTAATGACACATATCTGGTCTTGCAAATCAGTGTAACAATTCAATTTGCGCTTAAGAATGGCTATGAAGCCGAAATCACGATTGTGTGAAATGAATGACATTAAAGGCGAAGTGATGAGGTGTAGCTGAAATAAGATTAACGATAAATTCAACTTCAAAATAGGGGACCACGACGGAGGCGAGGTAAAGCAATTCTGATACTTTGTAAATAAATTAGCACCTGACGGCGAAGCACGGAGGATGTAAAAAGCAGGTTAGCACAGACAAAGAGTGAATTCCAGGCCAAATCAAGTCAAATATTGGCCTTGTTATGAGGATGAAAACTTTGAGAATGTACGTTTGCAGAACAGTACAGGGCTATTACAAATGATTGAAGTGACTTCATAAATTCACTGTAGCTCCATTCATTGACATATGGCCACGACACACTACAGATACGTAGAAAAACTCATGAAGTTTTGTTCGGCTGAAGCCGCACTTCAGGTTTCTGCCGCCAGAGTGCTCGAGAGCGCAGTGAGACAAAATGGCGATAGGAGCCGAGAAAGCGTATGTCGTGCTTGAAATGCACTCACATCAGTCAGTCATAACAGTGCAACGACACTTCAGGACGAAGTTCAACAAAGATCCACCAACTGCTAACTCCATTCGGCGATGGTATGCGCAGTTTAAAGCTTCTGGATGCCTCTGTAATGGGAAATCAACGGGTCGGCCTGCAGTGAGCGAAGAAACGGTTGAACACGTGTATCTGGACATGCTGGAAAATTGGCTCATGCCACAACTGGAGACCGACAGCGGCGACTTCAGCTTTCAACAGGATGGTGCTCCACTGCACTTCCATCATGATGTTCCGCGTTTCTTAAACAGGAGATTGGAAAACCGATGGATCGGTCGTGGTGGAGATCATGATCGGCAATTCATGTCATGGCCTCCACGCTCTCCCGACTTAACCCCATGCGATTTCTTTCTGTGGGGTTATGTGAAATATTCGGTGTTTCAACCTCCTCTACCAAGAAACGTGCCAGAACTGCGAGCTCGCATCAACGATGCTTTCTAACTCATTGATGGGGACATGCTGCGCCGAGTGTGGGAGGAACTTGATTATCAGCTTGATGTCTACCGAATCACTAAAGGGGCACATATCGAACATTGGTGAATGCCTAAAAAAACTTTTTGAGTTTTTGTATGTGTGTGCAAAGCATTGTGAAAATATCTCAAATAATAAAGTTATTGTAGAGCTGTGAAATCGCTTCAATCATTTGTAATAACCCTGTATTATATGTAAATAAATCATAGACAGTGGAAAACTGGAAAAGACGAAAATAGAAGAGTTTGCCACGTGGTGCTATAGAAGGATACTGCAGAATCGACGAGGAAAGGAACTTCCACAAGAAGATGGAAGGGTATAATAATACTTGCTTTAACAACAAGGAATGACATATGTGGTACTTGAGCCTAGAAGACAGCAAGTGTTGCGAAAGACAGGAATTACAATAAATCCAACAAATAGCTGAGGGTGTTGACAGCAAGCACTTCTTTGAGATTAAAGAGGTTGAGAAGCTCCTGTCGGGCCGCATCAGACGAGTCAGAAGATCGATGAAGGGGGGGATTGAGGAACCAGAATTGCTATAAGAAATGTCGTAATTCAGATACAGACGGCATGATAAAGCAGAGGCATAAATAAACAGATCGTAGGCTAAAATTAAACTTTTTGTTGTTTGGAAGTATTTAGGTACTGGACAAGACATAGGAGAGACTTGCTAAGTACCGGACACTGCCCAGTATCGGACAGAGCATGTTTCTCAAAAACTCCGATAGATGGTAGACAGATGCACTCTTATTCGTTAAGTTCTTTGCCTCTGAAAGTCACAATACGGTTCTCACTTGTTTCACCCCAGTGTTGTCTGAGCTGTGAGTCGGAGATAAGTTTGTGCTCGAACGGTGGCTTCCCCCTAACCAACAAGACTAGTAGAATATAATATGTTCAACTATTTTTTGTGGTACCACGACTTTCATTGTGAATAGATAGAGGTAACTGAATTTCGATTTAAAACTTCAGTTCATGATAAATTTGTATTCTTCCACTGCCTCATCTGCCCATTACCGGACAGACATCAACTGTTCAGTACCCGATACATAAACTACCATATTAGTACGACAGTAAAAGTGCACAAATACCAATTTTCCCATTCCAGGCACATTCCTCGCCATGGATAAAAAGAAAAAAAAGGGATACTTTGGTCCAAGGATAACATGCAGATTTCTATTGAGCAAGCCCTATCCAAAAAATGGGAATAAGACAGGCTTCGATTCATTTTTCTTTCCCTTATAAGCACTTTGGCAGATAGAGTAAAGGTTTTAAAACATGGTGAGGATGCTGAACTGAGGCTTCTGGTGGTCGTTTCAAGCAGACCTTTTCAGAAGAATTAGAATAAAACTTAGTTGAGCGTTTGGTAGCTATAGATAACAGTGATGCCAACGAATATAAAAGAATTTTTAAGATTTGAATTTTAAATGGACACCTTAAAATTCCACGCCGGTTCAGTAACAAATAAATAAAAATAAAAAAACAGCAGGTGATAAATTTTACTATGAATTTACAGGTCGCCATACTGAACTCTCTTTGCGAAAACATCAATCAACGAGTATCCAAAGACATGTTAGTTTTAGTGTCAACAGAGAACAAGCTGACTTTCTTTATAACAAGTATGAGGCAATTTTAACAAAATAAAAGCTTGATCTCTCAAAAAATCTGCAACTTTGAGAAACTGGTGTGTCAGCGGTCCATGAAAGTTTCACAATTGTTTTGTCCCAGAAAGACAACAAACAAGTTAGTAAAATAATACCAGGAGAAAGAGGTAGAAATGTGACTGTGTTGCTACAGGTGATGTATTTCTACTACCTTGAATTGCATTTGGAAGGACGAAAACGGATGAGGAGCTAAAAAAAGATGCTTGTGAACAAAGGGGGTGGATCACTGAAAATTCATTTTTCTTTGGCTGAAGATGTTTGTTGCTCGTGTGAACCCAACAGTGGAAAGTCTTGCTCTTGGAATTTTAGATGGCCTTATCTAATTTTGAAGTGATTTTGTACGCAAGAAACGATGACCATATGATAAGTATTCCTCGTCATACTATTCACAAACTTCAGCCATTAGACCACGCAATATTCAGACCATTCAAAGCGGTTTGCAATGAAGCCTGTGCTAGATGGATGAACCAATATCGCCACATTAAAATACCTCAAAGGGATATTGCTGGCTTCGTTGGGACTGCTTTCAAGGCTATTTGCAGAACGGACCTTGCAACTTCTTAGTTTTCCTGCATCGGGCTCCACCCATTAAAGAAAGACATGTTAGCAGATTTAGACTTCCCGGCTGTAAATTGCTTCTCTGTGCAAAGTCCGAGAGCTCTTTCAAGACCGACGATTTTTGGTGCCTTAGACCTAAATGCTTCTTCATATGCAGCGGCTATAACTGCAACTCCTTTAGCCCCAATGATTGAACAAAATACCGTCACTCTCCGCAGATGCCACCTCGCCTTGCCTTGCGTCTGTAAGTCTTCCCGCGGTAGATTCCGCTCCTGCTTCCCTTCCAGCCATTTCTGGTTCTATAGTGGACAAGGAAGCTACGTTTGTTCATTATTCCAAACAGTTCCCGACAAAACGTATCCAGAGTCAGAGGAAGCGGGAAAGAAAACTGTCAGTAGGAAGAGAACAAGTGCAAAAAGTGAAATTTTTACTGGGATCCCTATAAAGATACGCTGGAGCAGGAACTAAAAGAATCTGAAGAGAAGCTAGCAAAAGCAGCCTTAACAAATCTAAAGAAGATCCGAAAACAAGCTCAAAAGAGTGATCAGCAAAAGGAACAATAATGGGATGACAAATAGAAAATTTCACTTCTGGAAAAAATTCCACAGAACGGAAGTTCTAAAACTGACACTAATGAAGGAAACAGCGCAACAAAACGTATTATTTGCTGGGAATCAACAAATGAACATTGGGTTCAGTGCACATCATAGATGGGGTGGGCTCATGTTGCATGCGAGGACCAAGAAAATATCCTTTACTATAAGTATGACATCTGCCGTGCATAAACGCCACCCATTTATCTTTATGTTCCGTTGTTTAGACTGACTTATAAAATTAATCAAAAGTATGATTTGTTAGAGAGACTAGAATAATTACGTATGTAATTAATGACTTTGTAGAGAGTTCTATACTGGGCAATGGCTTATCAGCAGTCATTTTTGAACATTTTTTATGTGCGAAAGTATTGCATTTTGAAAAATTAGTGCTATTAGATACAAATAAATATTTTAACTTTAAAACTGTGGTACACCCATTTCCTATATGACTTCAAAAGAAGCTTTTCTGTAAAAAAAACATACGGCGTCCGGTACTATGAAAGTTTCTTCTACGTGTTGCAGAAGGACCTCGACGATAAGAGTCATACAGTCGTTTTTACCTCTCTCTACTTTAGAGTAGAGCAGAAAAGGAAATGACTAGTAGTGGTACAAGGAATCCACAACCACACACCAGACGTTGCCAACTCCTCATCAACAAAACATCCCATGTTGCTATGTACACTGTGTGATCAAAAGCATCCGGACACCTGGCTGAAAATGACTTACATGTCCTTGGCGGCCTCCATCGGTAATGCTGGAATTCAGTTTGATGTTGGCCCATTCTTAGTCTTAATGACAGCTTCCATTCTCGTAGGCATACGTTCAATCAGGTGCTGCGAGATTTCTTGGGGAATGGCACCCCATTCTTCACGAAGTGCTGCACTGAAAAGAGGTATCGATGTCGGTCGGTGAGGCCTGGCACGAAGTCGGCGTTCCAAAACTTCCCGAAGGTATTCTATAGGATTAATGTCAAGAATCTGAACGGGCCAGTCCATTACAGGAATGTTACTGTCGAGTAACGACACCAATACAGGCCGTGCATTATCAACAGGTTCTCGATCGTGCTGAAAAATGCAATCGCCATCCCTGAATTTCTCTTCAACAATTGGAACCAAGAAGCTGCTTAAAACATCAATATACACCTGTGCTGTGATAGTGACACGCAAAACAACAAGGGGTGCAAACCCCCTCCATGAAAAACACGATCACACCATAACACCACCGCCTCCCAATATTACTGTTGGCCCCACACACGCTGGCAAATGACGTACACCGGCCATTTGCCATATCCACACCTTGCAATCGGATCGCCACATTGAGTACTGTGATTCGTCACTCCATACAACGTTTTTGCACTGTTTGTTCAATCGTCCAATGTTTACGCTGCTTACACCAAGCGAAGCGTCGTTTGGCATTATACCTGTGTGTTGTGTGGCTTATGAGCAGCCGCTCGACCATGAAATCCAAGTTTTCTCACCTCCCGCCAAACTGTCATGATACTTGCAGTGAATCCTGATACAATTTAGAATTCCTATGTGATGGTCTGGATAGATGCCTGCCTATTACACATTACGACCCTCTTCAACTGTCGGCGGTCTCTGCCAGTCAACGGCCTGTACCCTTTTGTGCTGGCCG
Source organism: Schistocerca piceifrons (assembly GCF_021461385.2). Taxonomy (NCBI): domain Eukaryota; kingdom Metazoa; phylum Arthropoda; class Insecta; order Orthoptera; family Acrididae; genus Schistocerca; species Schistocerca piceifrons. The sequence continues at coordinate 329,182,322 of NC_060141.1, forward strand.
GCCGTGGTGGCCGAGCGGTTCTAGGCGCTTTAGTCTGGAACCGCGTGACCGCTATGATCGCAGGTTCGAATCCTGCCCGGCATGGATATGTGTGATGTCCATAGGTTAGTGAGGTTTAAGTAGTTCTAAGTTCTAGGGGACTGATGACCTCAGAGAGTCCTATAGTGCTCAGAGCCATTTGAACCTTTTGTGCTGTCCGTGTCCCTTCACGTTTCTACTTCACTACCACATGGGAAACAGTGGACCTAGGGATGTTTGGGAGTGTGGAAATCTCGCGTACAGACGTAAGACGGAAGTGACACCCTATCACCTGACCATGTTTGAAGTCCGTGAGTTCCGCGGAGCGTCCCATTCTGCTCTCTCACGATGTCTAATGACAACTGAAGTCACTGATGTGAAGTACCTGGCAGTAGGTATCAGCACATTGTACCTAATATGAAAAACGTATGTTTTTGGGGGTGTCCGGATACATTTGTTCACATAGTGTATCACTGACAATGTAAAAATAACACTGACGGGGAAACAAACGAGAGAACCAAGTAATGTCGAATGCAAACTTGAGGGCGAAGAGTGAAGTTGGAATAACTACTGACAACAGGAAGTACTTATAGTCAATGCAACACGTATGTTGTGAAACAAGACACAGACTCCACTGGTTCCACGTTCACACCGTTGTGCTATTTGCAGTACAATACAGATATAAAGAAAAATGGGAAGGAAGCAAGAAGGATGTAATTACTCATTAAAGAGACACCGTAGCCCGCAGGCCCTTACACACAATTAATCAGAAAACATCTCTTAACAACCTCCGAAATTCATCGGTGTGCGGATCTACCTTGATTATCGGTCATGCTTCAATATAATGTACTGGTCTTCTCTCTGTGTGTTTCATGTAACATCTTGCCGATTATTGTGTTTTGTTACTTATCCAGAAATTCCTTTGTCCACAGAGGGCATAATTAGAAAAGAAGTTCCAGTCCATCTTCATTAATGTGGCGGATACACAACTTATTTTCGTATTTCTCGTACTTCCGAAATCTGATTGCAGTTTTTTAGCGTGGCAGTGTATCCTTCATAGCCTCTACATATTTCGCTCACCATAGATGTGAATAATGATACCGATGAGACCACATGGCGACACAGGAGGAATAACTCACGGGTAACTGTCAATGTCATTAAATGAAATTTGCTGTCATTAGTGGTTTGCACCGCAAAGGGCAAAGCTTAGGGATTTGATAAGTTGTCCGCCATCAAACATGAGAGAGGTGGCTATGAACAAATAGAGGCACTTCGTAATTCAGACCACTTGTAATAGCTGAGGAGGTGTTTTGCAGCCCACATTTCTTAAACAGAAGCATCCAAGTATCCTGCCTGGCTAACGACTGCACTACATCTACATTTACATGGATACTCTGCATATCACATTTAAGTGCCTGGCAGAGAGTTCATCGAACCACCTTCACAATTCTCTATTATTCCAATCTCGTATAGCGCGCGGGAAGAATGAACATCTATATCTTTCTGTACGAGCTCTGATTTCCCTTATTTTATCGTGGTGATCGTTCCACACTATGTAGGTCGGTGTCAACAAAATATTTTCGCATTCGGAGGAGAAAGTTGGTGATTAAAATTTCGTGAGAAGATTCCGTCGCAACGAAAAACGCCTTTCTTTTAATGATTTCCAACCCAAATCCTCTATCATTTATGTGACACTCTCTCCCATATTTCGCGATAATACGATACGTGCTGGCTTTCTTTGAGCTTTTACGATGTGCTCAGTCCTACTTGGTAAGTATCCCGCACCACACAGCAGTATTCTAAAAGAGGACGGACAAGCGTGGTGTAGGCAGTCTCTTTAGTGGGTCTGTTACATTTTCTAAGTGTCCTGCCAATAAAGCGCAGCCTTTGGCTAGCCTTCCCCACAACATTTTCTATGTGTTCTTTCCAATTTAAGTTATTCGTAATTGTAATACCTAGGTATTTAGTTGAATTTACGGCTTTTAGATTAGACTGATTTATCGTGTAACCGAAGTTTAAAGAGTTCCTTTTAACACTCATGTGGATGACCTCACACTTTTCGTTATTTAAGGTCAACTGCCACTTTTCGCACCATTCAGAAATTTTTTTCTAAATAATTTTGCAGTTTGTTTTGATCTTCTGATGACTTTATTAGTCGATAAACGACAGCGTCAACTGCAAACAACCGAAGACGGTTGCTCAGATTGTCTCCCAAATCGTTTATATAGATAAGGAACAGCAAAGGGCCTATAAAACTACCTTGGGGAACGTCTGAAATCACTTGTGTTTTGCTCGATGACTTTCCATCAATTACTACGAACTGTGACCTCTCTGACAGCAAATCACAAATACAGTCACATAACTGAGATGATCTTCCATAAGCACGCAATTTTACTACGAGCCGCTTGTGTGGTACAGTGTCAAAAGCCTTCCGGAAATCCAGGAATACGGAATCGATCTGAAATTCCTTGTCAATAGCACTCAGCACTTCATGTGAATAAAGAGCAAGTTGTGCTTCACAGGAACGATTTTTTCTAAACCCATGGTGACTATGTGTCAATAGTCCGTTTCCTTAGAGGTAAATCATAACGTTAGAGCACAATATATATTCTAAAATCCTGCTGCATATCGACATTAACGATATGAGCCTGTAGTTTAGTGGATTACTCCTACTACCTTTCTTGAATATTGGTGTGACCTGTGCTACTTCCAGTCTTTGGGTACGGATCTTTCGTCGAGCGAATTGTTGTATATGATTGTTAAGTGTGGAGCTAATGCATCAGCATACTCCGAAAGGAACCTAATCGGTATACAGTCTGGACGAGGAGACTTGCTTTTATTAGGTGTTTTGAGTTGCTTCACTACTCCGAGGATATTTACTTCTACGTTATCAGTTGTTCTCGATTCGAATTCTGGAATATTTACTTCATCTTCTTTTGTGAAGGCATTTCGGAAGGCTGTGTTTAGTAAATCTGCTTTGGCAGCACTGTCTTCGATAGTATCTCCATTGTTATCGTGCAGAGAAGGCATTGATTGTTTCTTGCCGCTAATTAATTCGCATACGATCAGAATCTCTTTTGATTTTCTGCCAGGTTTCGAGACAAAGTTTCGTTGTGGAAACTGTTATAGGCGTCTTGCATTGAACTCCGCGCTAAGTTTCGAGCTTCTGTAAAACAACGCCAATCTTGAGGATTTTGCGTCTGTTTAAATTTAGCATGTTTGTTTCGTTGTTTCTGCACTGAATACGAGGAAGCAGAATTAACAGAAGAAATGGAGGGAAAAAGGAAAGAAATGTAGTTTGCTTACAGTTTAGCAACGACTCGCCTCTGCTTTGCATGGATAGCACTAAGTATCAGCGGCTGGACGAATTGTCTGGCGTAGTGGTAAAATTATGCGCAGAAACCTACCTTTTGAGTCAATCTATATATAAAAACTGTATCAAAACCGTATAGTTGTTCATGAGATTATCCCGAACATACAGACAGAAAAAGGAGGTGGAGGACTTCAATTTACAACATTTATAGTAGTGGAACCATTTGCAAAATTAGTAATACAATGTTTATTTTTTTCTCAAGCTGTATTCAAATATCAATGAGTAGTATTGATTTACGATTTGCCATTGTTGAAACTCATGTACGACACATCATTACCACCCTTTCCAGTGCGACATTGACGAACAAACTACAGGAATACTATATCAAACAGTACAGAGAGGTTATAGCAAACATCCACTGTCATGAAAATTTACAAACGCCTCGAAAAAAATTGTTCTGCCACCGCTAAATCTGCTAAATACGTAACGCGTCAGCGTGCTATTAAATATTTGTATGACCGTGCATAAACGTTCGCGAAAATAAGGGAGCTGCTCGTGCCATTTGTATAGTCGAGACAAACAGTACGAAAGGCAGCAAACTGGACGTTAAAAGCACAATGTTCTGTGGATGTTACTCATGAAATAAATGAATTTAAAAGAGAGGCACAAGACAGAAATCTAAGTTTCTGTTATGAACACGATATAGCTGTCTCTAATTTTCTACTGTAGGAGACAATGAAAGTCTGTGGTGAATGGTACAATGTTTGACGAAGTATAGTGCTGGAAAATAAATATTTTAAATTCTCTTTTCATTTTATGTCGAAACAGATGTAGTTATTGCTTTTCACTTTACTTGTCACAAATATAACAGTTTAGGCAGAAAATGAAAAGCAATAGTGCTTGTTCACTGTGAAAAAACATTTAGTTACACTATGTGATCAAAAGCATCCGGACACCTAGCTGAAAATGACAAGTTCGTGGCACCCTCCATCGGTACTGCTGGAACTCAATATGGTGTTGGCCCACCCTTAGCCTAGATGATAGCTTCCACTATCGCAGGGTTACGTTCAATCAGGTGCTGCGAGGTTTCTTGGGGAATGGCAGCCCATTCTTCACGGAGTGCTGCACTGAGGAGACCGATGTGGGTCGGTGAGGGCTGGCACGAAGTAGGCGTTCCAAAACATCCCAAGGGTGTTCTATAGGATTCAGGTCAGGACACTGTGCAGACCAGTCCATTACAGGGATGTTATTGTCTTGTAACCACTCCGCCACAGGTGGTGCATTATCAACAGATGCTCGATCGTGTTGAAAGATGCAATCGCCATTCCCGAATTGCTCTTCATCAGAGGGAAGCAAGAAGGTGCTTGAAAGATCAATGTACGACTGCGCTGTGGTAGTGCAACGCTAAACAAGAAGGCTGCAAACCACCTCCACGAAAAACACGACCACACCATAACGCCACCGCCTCCGAATTTTACTGTTGGCCCTACACACGCTGGCAGATGACGTTCAGCGGGCATTGACTATACCCACACCCTTCCATCGGATAGCCACATTGTTTACCGTTATTCGTCACTCCACACAAAGTTTTTGCACTGTTCAATCGCCCAATGTTTACGCTCTTTACACAAAGCGAGGCGCCGTTTGTTATTTACCGGTGTGATGTGTGGCTTTGGAGCAGCCGCTCGACCATCAAATCCAAGTTTTCTCACCTCCCGCCTAACTGTCATAATACTTGAAGTGGATCCTGATGCAGTATGGAATTCCTTTGTGATGGTGTGGATAAAGGTCTGCCTATTACACATAACGACCCAACGACCCTCTTGAACAGTCGGCGGTCTCTGTCAGTCAACAGACGAGGTCAGCCTGCACTCTTTTATGCTGTACGTGTCCTTTCGCGTTTCTACTTCACTATCACATGGGAAACAGTGGTTCTATGGATGTTTGAGATCGTGGAAATCTCGAGTATAGATGTATGACGAAAGTGACACCCGATCACCTGACCACGTTCGAAGTCCGTGAGTTCCGCGGTGCACCCTAATCTGCTCTCTCAAGATGTCTAATGGCTATTGAAGTTCTGATGTGAAGTACCTGGCAGTAGGTGGCAGTACAATGTACCTAATATGAAAAACGTATGTTTTTATGGGTATCCGGATACTTTTTATCACATAATGTATGTCCATTGTCCACTTCAGAACTTGGTGCGTATCCCGTAGTAGTCTCAAAACACGCAGCCCAGTTACGTAAAACTCAGCCGTCTGCATAAGATTTCCGAGAGCTAGAGACATACTCATATACATTATTTATATCAGATCACAGTGGTACGTCTGAAGCACTGTAGATGTTGTAGCACGGGCTTCTGGTTCTCGTATGACTCTTCACCAATGATTTAATTATGATAGTGTAATTGTCTGTCACTCGTATGGTGACAGAAATGTAGTGTCGCTACCCGGTCTTTTGGCAAATGTAATAAGAAGTGATGAGGCAGCCACAGTGAAATATTGCATTAGCAGTCGCAGGTTAGTGGCTGCAGGGTGGTGAAAAGTTGATCAGAATAAAAAGCACTTCAGGGAATTTCAAGACGAAGCTAGATACACACACTCAGCTGAATACTGCACCGCGCAGCTGTAATAACCGTAGCAGGCAGGTCGATGTCGCCACACCAAGGCAAGACTTAACGTAACTAGGTAGCAGAGTTTAGTAAAACTAATGCGCCTAAGAATTACAGAAATATGTCTGAATTCTGAGGCAGAGGCACTTCCCTTCACTGGAGTCCAGGAGTACCACTGCGACACCAGGGTCATGCCGGAGAGAGAGGCGACTGGGCATCACCAACAGCAGCCAGTGGGTCAAGACCGGGCTGCACCTGTCGCCGTCAGTTCTGAGTTCATCATGGGGCTTACTGCCACAGCATCACCAACCAGCTATCCGCGCCTGCTGCAACCGACACTGAGTTCCCCACGGGATTTAGTGTCTCAGCACCAGCCGCTGCCATACTCCTGCGTGAGGGCAGCGGATCGAATCCCGCACACAGCAGTCTACACACGCCACCGAGGCGAACGCGTGCAGGGCCGAGGGGTTGCTCCAGGCACCATCGCGGGCGGAGAGGTAGAGCGCTGCTGACATCACAGTTGTGGCCTAAAGAGGCCTCCGGTCGTCCATGGGCCGGACGTCAGCAACGCAGGGCATCTATGCGGCATCGTCTCGCCACGGTGCAAACCACTGTCCGTACTGCCGTGTCGGCAAGGGTCAACAGAGTGAGACGTGTTTTGCCTCGCTGAGCTGCAAAAAGCATGTACCAAAATTGAAGAAATCATTCTTTACTCTCAGCAGTGTTTCCACTGGGCTCTCTGGCCCATCATCAGCACAACCACTCCCCCCCCCCCCCAAAAAGAGCGACTGCGTACTTCAGAAAGCAGCAGTCATGCTTTTATATTCTGTCGCCACATTGTGGATTAACCAGTTTGATTCGTTGTTCTGGCACGAACTGCCTACCGTGTCTACAAAGAATAGTATACCATTTGCAGCCAAGTCAATAAGCTTAAGAACGTTGGTCATAAAAAAAATCGTAACTGACAGGGATCAGCGGCAAATGTTACACTTTATCAATGACATCAATAGCAAAACCAATAGGAATTTATGATGTCAATTAAGACCGCTCCACCACAACAAGTTTGTGAGCGAACTTTGCGAAAGGAGCTACACTCCATAGACTTCGAGGACTCTACACAAAATTCGATCTCTTATAGTAGCACATAAAACTGTCAGTTTTTAATGGGCCAAACAATGCAGAACCTGGAAAGTAGGCAACTGTATGTGTGTAGCGTGGTCCCACAAGTCGCCATTTACTCTTTTTGCCTTATCGCATATCTTGTTGCTCTCATGGATTATTAAGGCAATAGCGTGCTCTCGAAGTGCAAGGCTGTCACAACGAGTCTTCACGTAGCGTCACTGTCGGTACATGACCTGCCTGTCATACTACGTTCATTTCACTACCCCTCATTCACTAACTCTTCTTCACATGCAAAACTTTCGACAGCGTTTTTAACACTGATGAGCCAAAGAAACTGGTACATTTGCCTAATATCGTGTAGGGCACCCGTGAGCCAGCAGAAGTGCCCCAACAGGACGTGGCATGGACTCGACTAATGTCTGAAGTATTTCTGGAGGGATCTGACATAACGAATTCTGCAGGGCTGTCTATAAATCAGGAAGAGTACTTGGGGATGGAAATCTCTTCTGAACAGCACCTTGCGAGGCATCCCACATATGCTCAATAATGCTCATTTCTGGGGAGTTTGGTAGCCCGCGGAAGTGTTTAAACTCAGAAGAGTGTTCCTGGAGTATCTCTGTAGCGGTTCTGGACATGTGGCCTGTCGCATTGTCCTGCTGGAATTGCCCAAGTCCTTCGCAATGCAGAATGGACATGAACGGATGCAGGTGATCAGACAGGATGCTTACGTGCGTGTCACGTGTCAGAATCGTATCTAGACGTATTAGGGGTCTCATATCACTCCTACTGCACACGTCCCACACCAATACAGAGCCTCCACCAGCTTAAACAGTCCCCTGCTGATATTTAGGGTCCGTGGATTCATGAGGTTGTCTCCTTACCCGTACCTGTCCATCTTCTCTACACAATTTGAAACGTGACTCCGGTCATCCATTGTCGGTGCTGACGGGCTCAGGCTAGGTGGAAAGCTCTGTGTCGTGCAATCATCAAGCGTACACGAGAGGGTCTTCGGCTCCGGATGCCCATATCGGTGATGTTTCGTTGAATGGTTCGCACGCTGACACTTGTTGAAGACCCAGCATTGAAATTTCTAGCAATTCGCTGAAGGGTTGCACTTCTGTCACGTAGAACGATTGTCTTCAGTCACCGTTGGTCCCGTTCTTGCAGGATCTTTTTCCGGCCGCAGCGATGTCGAGATTTGATGTTTTACCTGGTTTCTGATGTTAACGGGACACTCGTGAAATTGTCGTACGGGGTAAATCCCCATTTCGTGGCTACTTCGGAGATACTGTGTCCCATCGCTCGTGCACCGACTATATCACCACGTTCAGACTCACTTAAATCGTGATAACCTGCCACTGTAGCAGCATTAACCGATCTAACAAATGAGCCAGACACTTGTTGTCTTATATAGTCTTTGCCAACAGCGGCGCCTTATTCTTCCTGTTTACATAGCTCTGTATTTGAATACGCATGCCTAGATCAGTTTCTTTGGCACCTCAATGTAATTAGTACAGGCTGAAGTTTTGCTATAAGACTGAAATTCACTTACGCTGCCTAACTATCCACTGCCGAATGTCCATTGTACAGAATATTTTATGAAGCCTCTGAAGCCGTTGAACATACCTGGAAATTTAGTTTCATAGCATAGACATGAAAAGGGCTACGATGTTCAAACTCTTAAAAATTATTTGTTATGGTGTCCAACCTCTACTTTTAGCATCATAGAACATGTACGTTAATTGTAAGTAATTGGACTGTACGCTACAGTACGCAGATGGGAATATTGCACACAACGTCTAGTAATATATGAGATTCCAGCACTAGTCATGATTAAGGCAAATTAAATTCATAAGATTCTCCGAACGTACACGGAATTCAGAGGCGATCGTGACCATCAGTGATTCCCGACCGATAGTAACTAACGACTACTAGCACCGACAGTATTTAATCTGTCACATCACAACCCACTGTCAGCGATCAAAGAATCGCTTTACTTGTTCCTACAAAAGCCTTATGATCAAAATGGAAGAGCAAATCTATAACAGCCCTAATTTTTATCAAATACGACTTGTTAGGATGTAGGAGCCTCACACAGCTATTAGGCGGCATTGCAAAATAAAATTCATTCTGTGCAACTTCTGTCGATGCTTTACGAAAAGAAGCTTCTTTCAGTGCTTTATTTGGACGTGTGGGAAGGTTGGGAAGTATCGAACTGGTAAGCTTTCTCGAAGGTATGACATCTTTTGGAAGCTATATTGGGACGTTCTTAATATTGAGACTATGATATTTTACTTAACAGAGTTAGAAAAGCTCGATGTCATAAGAAGATACGTTCTTTCACTTTTAAATGTTTTCTTTCGTATTTACTCTTTCAAATTCTTGGAGGATTGTATCAGACTTAAAACTGTAATGCGCAGAAAAGTATTTTCTGTTGCAAAAAAGTTTTAATTTAGTCGTAAGTGGTTACAAACCTCAACTTGTCATCAGCTCACCTAATTTGTAAAAGAAAAAAAAAGTGTCAATTTATTCTTTGGTGAAACCTGCTGCCAGTCTCAATCTCGTAGATTCCGCTGCCTTCAAATTTAAATTTCCATATCTTTTCATAAAATCACAGTAAAAATCTTTACACTTTTTTAATACAGAACCGATGATTTATTTCATTACTTACTGTGGATATTTGTACACCAGATTTAAGAAATCATCATACTGTAGTTCTGAGCTCAGTTCCTGTGATTCCAGAAGATGACAGTGAATGAAGGATGGGTCCACCTTTTTTAAGTAGAAAAAATTATGGTTTTATTTTAACATACAAACATGTTTCACCATAGTTGTGGCATCCTCAGTGGGTTTTTTCCTTTTATGTTGCTGAAATATATACATACAGATTATGTTTAGTACAGGAAATGTGTCACATCGGATTTTGTTGTTATTTAAATTGTTAACGCATTTTAACATCAAGAAAACATGGCACATCCTGACGTTTGAGAACAAATAACACACAGAATAGGAAACATCGTGAGAAAACAAAGAATACATGTATATGAAGCAAACACCACACTGCAGAAAAGATTAAAAATATCAAGCACCAGTTAAATTCAACAAAGCGGATGTATAGAAGCTAAACTGCAAAGACTGTGATTCAGTATGCATCGGACAGACAAGTAGAAATTTCAGGATAAGGTACTCAGGATATTAAGAGCACTGAAAAGTGGCAGCACACATTCGACCTTTGCAGATCACCTCATTAAAAACAACCACCAGCCCAGTGGCATAAAAATAGACCTCCAGATCCTAAAACACAGTAATCATCTGTAACACCATTTTAACAACAGAAGGAAATTACGACATCCAGAAAGCTATTGCACATGACAAAGAAGTTATCGCTGACCAAATGGTACTATGTAACAAAATACTGTTGAAAACTCTAACCGAACTATCAGGCAATTCAAAATAAAACAAACAAACAAACAAACACACACACACACACACACACACACACACAGGTGCGCGCACTCACGCACGCACACAGAACGAAAACAAACGGAACAGATTCAGAGTTCGCTGACGTCTAACTAAAACAAATCAGTAAACAAACGACAGTCGGAAGTTCATCAGAAACGTAAATTTGTGCAGTAAAACGTGTGTGTGAGCCACACTGACATAGCAAAGTGAAGTATTCACAAGTTCACAGGAGAAAACTTGAGCAAAACATGTCAAAATACGTAAGATAATCTGTGAATAATAAACTGCTGCATATAACTCTCCATATCTAAGCTTCGCGAAATTTTTACCAGTATCCAGTGGTAAGTAGCTACACAGAAAAAGAAAAAGAACATATTTGGCACACAAAAGGCACCTGTCGCAGCATAGGACTACATAAGTACTACAGTGGTAAGGCCAAAACGAGCGTATGCCAGGTTTTTTACCTGAAAATGCGTTTTAAGGATTGGATTATAAACAAAATTCAATGTAGATGATATCGTAATACCGCTCATGTTTGCAGATGACATGGCGTACCAATTTAGATCTGCGTCTGATTTAGATTGGCAGTCACAGGACACATACAATTTAAAAAAAAGGTAATTTGTAATTTAGATAACAACAGAATATAATGTAACATGTTTCCTGACCTAAACATAATACATAAATATGTATTCCGGAAAAATAACAGAAGAAACCCATTGAGAATGCCGAGCTGTGGTGAAACGTATTTAGGTGTTAAATCAAAAAAATAAATTTGAGTACTGGAGAAAGGACGGACCCATCCGTAATTCGTTACGATTCAAGCAATCTTTACTCAAGAGTTAGATGATTATCCAAATGTTTCATATGATTTCACAATACCGTTTCCTGTTCATCAGTGAATGTTCTAGGAGAAGAATTAGTTTTTCCTAAAACAACTTCCATCGTCACCTCTTTTTCCCGAAAAGCTTTAAGTCTATCACCTAATGTACATCTTGGGACTAAAATATTTCTCGCTCACTTCCCTGACTGTCATTTCAAGAAATCTGACTGTTTTTCTATGGTTTCCTTCATGGTTTTTCTTACTATTTATGTCCTAATTTCTCCATCTTTCTCTGTGTGATTTCCCTAAATCGTTTCAGGCAAATGACGGGATGGTTCCTTTGAAAGGGCACGGCCGATTTCCTTCCCCATCCTTCCCTAACCCGAGCTTGCGCTCCGTCTCTAATGACCTCGTTGTCGACGGGACGTTAAAAAACACTAACCTAACCTAATCTAACCTTTCTCTGTCGAGGAAGTAAACCATAAAAGTTTAAGATTTAATGCCACTTGTTTTGTCCTTTACCATCCGAAAACAGTTTGTCCGATACGACCCATAAACATTGCTGTGTTAGCTTAGATTTTCCACTGTTATTACTTGGAATAGACAGTGTCATAACCTACAGTGTAGAGAATAATACCGGTTGTACCTACATACACAATAAAAATTTAGTATTACTCACTTGCAAACAAAACAAGACATTCCAAAATTAAATTCGAGCACCGAAAACATCACTAGGAACAGGTAACTTGATGACACTCCCAAACACAAAGTTGTTTTGATTCAGAATCTCGTGAACCGTGCCGTTCATGAGTAGTTCACACTGCAGTGGCGCGACAGGTGCTGTCAACAGCGCTGCATTAAGCTCTTCTCGTATACAGTCCGGTGTCCAGTATACACGACATTCCCCTATTTTGTCCTTTCAGTGTATGTGTCGTTCCACCCACGTACACGCTTAGCACAAATGGCAAAGAGCGAACGATTCCTAGTCTTATGCAGATGGCGTGGCATGTTTGTCTCTGCCGTGAATCAAAGAGAGAACCTTAGTGGGCCAGTTTTTACAGTGGAGCGCAAATGTTCTCGCTATTGTGTGGCAGAGTAGCTGAGTATTATTTGACCAGCTACGAAAGCACAGCGTGAGTTCAGAAAGGAGCGCGGATATTTGCGGTTCTTTGCTGTGACACGAGGATTTCCGGAATATGACGTTGCCACTCTGCTTCGCAGGCTTGTAATCATTGGCACCCTAGAATCCTGAGCCTGCTTCTGGTAGTAAAGGGACTATAGCAAACTGAACCTTTTTAAATTAACGTCCGAAAAATCTCAGATTTGTCACTCACATTTCTGCTATTAAGAATGCAGCTACAGTTGCTTTAGAGTAATTTATTGAACATTCCTAGCACTGTGTACTATTTTGTTATAGAAACACCTACCAATAAAATGCCTTACTTTATGTTGTACGTTTCTCGGAAACTCAGGTACATTCCCATGTCAAGATAATTAGCATTCTAATGGAAACGGGAAATAACTCATTTTAAATCATTGTGAGCAGCGTTCCCCAACCACAGTACGAAAAGATTAATCTGATTTCACCAGACTACATCTTCTATATCAATGAAGATGGAGACATGTGGTGAGTTTTAATTTACGTACCGAAACTAAAAGTCTGCCTTGAAGCTAGCTATAAGTTTCCGGTTCATGTAATATCTGTAATGGTCTTCCTGGACGAACTAGCTCGCTAGCTCCGTTTCAGGAATCACGTGCCAGAATAAGTTTGAGATCGTGCTTTTAATACAATTGCAAGAACATGCTGAAAATTTCATTTTTCAATATCACGGGGCCTGTATGTAAGAGCATTTCTTAAAAGCGAGTTCCCTCATCACCAATGGGATTACTTATCTCCCATTACGCCGTTGGCCACAGAGGTGGCCTCATCTCACTGAAAATAATTTTTTTTCTGCAATTTGTGAAAGACTCGCTATCTGTGTCTCCACAAGCAACAGCAACATAATGTTAATAAAGTAACGGAAGACAAGCTCGAAAATGTGTGAACCGAGTTTTACTATTGTCTGGGTGTTTATCGACGTCCAATAGGGGACACATTGAAAATCTGTGAAAGATAAAACAAAACTTTCATCTTAAATTTAATTGTAAAATGTACCTCAAGATTCTGTGTAGGTGCATGTAAAAGATACACCCTTCTAAAATCAGATAATTCATTTGAAATAAAAACTTAGTAGTCATATGCTTAAGTAAGGATTTTAAATTTTCTGCCTTCATTTATGTAGAAGGAATAAGAAAATTTCATAGTGGGGGAAGGAGGGGGGGGGGGAGGGGTTGAAACAGGAAAGGTTCCATTAACGTTCGGACATAAAACTAAACTGTTTTAAAAGTCAATAGGCTGATAATTTTTATATAGGTAACCATTCTAAAATTGTCAAAGATGAGCGCCAAAGTATGATGTGATACGGCAGAGACCACGGCTAATGTATTAAAGACATTATTTAAAATCCGAGCACAGTTGGCGATATCAGCTAGTCTCAGCTGGGGATTTGCTTGGTGCGGGAAATTCACTGTTGACTCCTCCGAGTTATCGCGCTCTTCTTTCGTTAGTCAGTCGTCCGCTCGCTAAAATATGAAGAAGATAAACAAGATTTCTCTTCCCAATTACACAGTCAAAAGTCATTTCATTGCACTGCTGTTACATGAGTCAACTTAATTTCAGTCTTTTTTGTGTACTTCGACACACAAAAGATGACGGCATGAAAGAAGACACTTGTTCTCGGAGTCACTGCGCACTACTGTGTGCGGCAAAGATATTTTATGATCAGGGAAGAATTTCGTTGAGGAAAATGAGACTCGTTCGTCGAATTTGCTAGGTGTAGGTAGAGACGAAGCGCCTTCCATGTTGGACCATCGCACTGGATTCCTCAAGTTGGTGAAAAAAATTGCTCTAAGTGCCATTTTAAGCCACTGTGTTATACAACGATATGCTTTGCCAGTGAAAACACCTGATTTGTTACGTCTACCCGCCCATGTAGTGAAGACTGCAGCCGGCCGGTGTGGCCGTGCGGTTAAAGGCGCTTCAGTCTGGAACCGTGTGACCGCTACGGTCGCAGGTTCGAATCCTGCCTCGGGCATGGATGTGTGTAATGTCCTTAGGTTAGTTAGGTTTAATTAGTTCTAAGTTCTAGGCGACTGATGGCCTCAGAAGTTAAGTCGCATAGTGCTCAGAACCATTTGAACCATTTTTTTTTTGAAGACTGCAACCCACATTCAATGTAGTGCAACAAAAAGATCTCAAAGAGTTTTGCAAGGAAGTTGGGGGCAAATAAGATATTCTCTTGTTCCATATAGAATTGCAATACTTTTCATGTTTCCAGATCTTGAATAAAATGCTCGAGTATCGACAAGAAATTGCTTTGTTTCAGGAAATGTCGAGAACGGAAAAAAATGAAAGATTTACATGCGAAAACAAAATAACAAAATATATTTATTCCTAGAGTGGCAAATATTGCCGGTTTCTTTGTAGAAATAAATCTACTTAACCTCGACTTGCAAGAAAATGTGGCGAATATTTTGACATCACAACATAAAGGTACCAATATCCTTCGCAGATTAGAATGTTACCAGCGCAGGTTTGAAGTTCAAGGCATTTCGATGTTCCCAGAACGTAGGGTGATGCTCAATGTCTACAGCGAAAATATTCATTCTCACGTTAAATAAATCAACAAACATCATCTGTTACAAATAATATCAATAATCATTCTCCCGATCAGGAGAATCAACAAGTAAACACCTAGGTTTTGAGACAGTTTTCAGTAAATGAAGGAATATTTTCAGAGAGTGATGTTAGGGCCACAGCAGAATTTCTTGAACTACGTGAAGACAACACACTGAAAATAGATTGCTTTAAAACAGAACCAGAAATATTTTGGAGAAAAACTGCTGACAGGTATCCACTATTATCAGAAAAAGCCTTAAGAATACTGATTCCACCCGTCATGACGTACTTGTGTGAGAGAGGATTTGCAACTACGGCGGAAAGAAAAACAAAAGCAAGGAAACACCGAACTTGGTACACGATTCTCGATGTTGATTGGTTAACACCAAATCGAATATAAGAAAGATTCTAACAAATAAGCAATACCAATAATCTGATGGACTTTCATTAATTCTTGACTTCAAGTAACACAAAATATCTGAATTTTATTTTTTGAACGTTTATGAAGTACATATTTTCTTGTAATTTTAGAAATTGTAATGCTCAAACAATTGTTTGCAATCTAAATGTCAATAAGATATTGAACCACGTTCGAGCTACTGGTTTCTATAGTTACGATCTCGTTGAGGGGTAATGGTCTCAGGAAGTTTGGGAACCACTGGTGTAGAAGGCATAGTGAAGTTGAATGATCTTTTTGGAGCATGGTAACAATTTCTCTATGTTACAAGTGAAATACGGGCAGAACTACGGTTCAGCAGAACTACGAATCTTGCACAGTCTTGCTCATCATGAATCACACAGTTGACCACGAATAAAATAATTTGTTTCCTTTGGCTGCAACAGTCGTATTGCAGATTGATTCTAGATTTCTATATTTAAGACTGCACCTGCATTCGGATGTATGCCCAGTATCAAATGGCATTCAGATGTACAAATGTACATACATTAAACGCGAGAAAGAAAACAATTATTCTTGTCATGAATCAAACAATTAAGACATCGCGTTATGGCTCATTACACTCATCAAACATTGGGACCAGTGAGCAGTAAGCACCGCAGTAACGTTTCTCTATTTCTCAATACGAGACACGACGGAAGGTCTTCCCTGTTTACGGCTGCCGATAAGCGACCTTAAGTTCGTAAGTTTAAATGAAGTTCCATAACGCTTAAAAACCGGAGAATAGTGATCGTTAAGGTTATCAGGTAAAGAAATTGGAAAGAAAAGAGTGGAAAAGTGCTACAGGGTAGATTACTGTCAGTATCAGTAAAATCATTGATAAACCGAACCAAGAATGACGTCATTACAATTAAAACAACGGAATAAGCTTCTGTGTCTCAACAAATCAAAACTTCATTTTCATTAACTATGCACCTACAAAACGCATAATTGCCTCACTCGATACTAAAAGTAGCAGGAAATTGTTTTCATTTTGTGAACCGTTTACAGAACTTTTATGCAAAGAGAGAGAATTTTAGGAGTAATGAACCAAAAACTGAACCCTCAATTTCATGTGCTGGGAACTTCAAAGTGTAGAGCATACTACCCTCTTCTCTATTCCCATCAATCAAAGTAATCACTTTCCTATTCCCTTTTGGTTCCTAATGCAGGAAGAAATGTTGTTGGTACACCTCTGCATGCCGCAATACCGTAGGTACACCCGGTTCTTACAGCCTAATACATTGAAGCGCCAAAGAAACTGGTATAGGCATTCGTATTCAAATATAGAGACATGTTAAGAGGCAGAATACGGCGCTGCGGTCGGCAACGCCTATATAAGACAGCAAGCGTCTGGCGCAGTTGTTAGATCGATTACTGCTGCTACAGTAGCACTTCATCAAGGTTTAAGTGAGTTAGATTCACTGCGGCAGGAAAAAGATCCTGCAAGAACGGGACCAAGGACAACTGAAGATAATCGTTCAACGTGACAGAAGTTCAACCCTTCCGCAAATTGCAGCAGATTTCAATGCTTGGCTATAAACAAGTGTCAGCGTGTGGACCATTCAACGAAACACATCGATATGGGCTTTCGGAGCTGAAGACCCACTCGTGTACCCTTGATCGTTTCACGACACAAAGCTTTACACCGGTGTTGATGACTGGAAACATGTTTCCTAGTGGGACGAGTCTCATTTCAAGTTGTATCGATTGGATGGACGTTTACGGTTATGGAGACACCCTCATGAAACCATGGACCCTGCATGTAGCAGGGGACTGTTGAAGGTGGTGGAGGCCCTGTAATGGTGTGGGGCGTGTGTAGATGGAATGATATGGGACTCCTGATATGTCTAAATACGACTCTGTCAGGTGACAAGTACGTAAGCACTCTTTCTGATCATCTACATCCATTCATGTCCATTGTGCGTTCCGACGGACTTGGCCAATTCCAGTAGGACAATGCGACACCCCACACGTCCACAATTGCTACAGAGTAGCTCCAGGAACACTCTTCTGGGTTTAAACACTTCCGCTGGCCACCAAACACCCCAGAGGTGAACATTGTTGAGGATATCTGGGATGCCTTGGAACGTGCTGTTCAGAAGAGGTCTCCATCCCCTCGTACTCTTACGGATTTATGGAAAGCCCTGCAGGATTCATATTGTCAATTCCCTCCAGCACTAATTATGACATTAGCCTACTCTATGCCACATCGTGTCGCGGCACTTCTCCATGCTCGTGGAGGCCCTACACGATATTAGGCAGGTGTACAAGTTTCTTTGACTCTTCGGTGTAAACCGGCTGTGGCAGAGTACTTTTTTGACACTGATCATTCTATGCTGTAGAATGTCAATATTCTTGGGTCAGCTTCTTCTGTTGGGACTCTGTGGTGAAAGAAGCAGTTGGAATTCGTTTGGCGAAGAATTGAATTAATAGCGATATTGGTTTTAGATTGGGAAAGTCGTGGAATCTTATGTTTTCTTTAATAAACTTGCACAGACATTGCCACAGTGCCGTTCGCAATGCTACATCGACTTCCCAGCGTGGATCGACCACATAACCACGAATTCATTTCATGCATATGTGTTCTTCTTTGCTGCCAATCAGAGTCTCTGGTGTCTGTGTATCTGTGGCCACATGGGCAGTGGCGCGGTCCATGGGTTTTAAAAGGACGGAGCGAGTGCTGTAGCATCAGCCTTTTTGGCGCACTCTGAAGATAGCCGAGCGCTACACGGCTGAAACACACTACCAGAAAAAAAGAGAGAGTAATAGACCTGGAAAGACGGCATCGATTTTGATCCGACGACAGTATATTCCACCAGGTCAGTAGTAAATTTACTGATGACGGTTTCAACGTCGTCCACCAATAAATAGGGGAGCGGCATAGTTACCAGAGCGACCTTTGCGTCTACCCTTTATAAGGGAATGCTCACAGCCGGTTGGCTCAGTGTGGTGCAAACGTGTGAAGCAAGTAGGCAACCATGCCACGGAGACCCCCTCGTGCTTCGTACAGAACAGTGGTCAGATTGTGACATTCAGAGTGGAGGGATGGTCCTTTTCGAGAACTGTCACACAAGTTGGACGTGCTGCATAAGTTGTCCAACGATGTTGGTATCAGTGGTCACGTGATCATTCTCACACCCATAAACGAGATTCTGGACGTCCACGCGACACAGACGCCTCACAGGATCGTCGTACTGTAAAATCATCTAGCTACCATAGAACAGATAAGAGTGCTTGCGAGCCCAGACGTGTCAACACGAACTGTGGCGTACTGGTTATTAACAGTGGGACTAGGGGCACGCATGCCTGTAACCCGTCTTCCACTGACGCCACAGTATCAACGTGCACAGCTCGATGATGCTGTCAGAGACTTGTATGATGGAGTGGAACGATGTGGTCTGCAGTGATGGAAGGAAATTCTGCCTGCACGCAAGTGGTGGCCGTTTGCGCGTACTTCATAGACCTGGTGAATGTTGTCTCGTAGAGTGTGTTCGTCCAAGGCACCCTAGTCCCACCCGAGGCCTTCTGGTCTGGGATGCGATAAGCTACAGCTGTCGTTCATCTTTTCTCTGCAGGAGACGCAGAGCGTTGTTAGATTCATTCTTTCGCCGTTCTTGAAACAGGAAGGTGATGTGTTGTTCCAAGCCGGCCGCGGTGGCCGTGCGGTTCTAGGCGCAGCAGTCCGGAACCGCGGGACTGCTACGGTCGCAGGGTCGAATCCTGCCTCGGGCATGTATGTGTGTGATGTCCTTAGGTTAGTTAGGTTTAAATCTACGTCTAGGGGACTGATGACCTAAGATGTTCCCATAGTGCTCAGAGCCATTTGAACCATTTTGTTGTTCCAACAGGATAATGCTCGTCTACACACTGCCCTTGAAACTCAGCGTGCTCTACAAGACTTGCAGCGTGCTCTGCAAGACTTGCAGCAATTTACCTGGCCGGCACGACCTCCGAAATTGCCTCCAATCGAGCACGTGAGGGTTATGACGGGCGAGAAGTGACTCGCGTGACTCGTCACCCGACAATCCTTACAGAACTACGTGACCAGGCTGAGCAGGCATTGCATGACGTATCCAAGGACCGTTTCAACATCTGTATGATCGAATGGATGCCTGGGTCAGCACCTGCATTGTCACTCATGTAGGCTACACCACGTACTAACGTAGGTATTTCAGCAAGGGATAACTTTAAATCACTTGTGTTATTGATCTGTAAATGTAGTATATTCATGTACTCCACATGCACTGTTGCAAAAATAAATCTTGAGTGAATGGAAACCTAAGAACGGTGTACTATTTTTTTCCGGCAGTGTATCTGAAGAAGTGGAATTTTAAAGACTGGAGCAGTTAGTGCGCGGCTAATACTTGAAGAAGAACAGAGCCGTTACTGTCTACAGTTTTTTTTATTAATGATATAGTAAATAGCATCGGAAGCTTCGTGTGGCTATTTGTGAACGATGCTGTGTCTGTGTAGGAGAACTGCAACGAAATGCAGGAACACCTACAGGGATAGACGATTGGTGCAGGGGTAGGCAGTTGGCTTTGAACGTAAGAAAATGTAACGCATCGCGCATAAATAGAGAGATCCACTGCTATCTGATTACGCGACTCACTGTAAACAGTAACCACCGTGAAATATCTACGAGTAATATTTCAGAGCGACCAAAACTACAGTAATCAAATAAAACAAATATTACAAAAAGCAAGCGGCAGGCTAAGACGAATTTGCAAAATATTAAGGAAATATTGCTTATCCACGAAAAAGTGGCTTTAAAGACACTTGCTAGGTCAATAATTGAGTACTGCTCGTCAGTGTGAGATTCTTACCAGTGTCGATTAATCGAAAAGGTAGAGGATGCAACGAAGAGCGACACTTTTCGTCACGATATCGTTTAGAGTGGTACGGAAATGCTCAACAATCTACAGTGGCAGATGTTAGAGGAGACGTGTTGGGCATCACGGATAATGTAAGGCTGAGATTTTGAGAGCCTACGTTTCAAGAAGAGTCTTGCAATATGTTTTTTCCTCCCAGATAAGACTACAGGGGGGGGGGGAGACAAAGATATTGAAACAACACACTACCGTCGTGCCTAATACGGTGTAACAAAACCGTTGGATATCAAAACAGCTTCCAGTCTTGGAAAGGGTAACTTCAGTTCTGTACGTTCTTAAATGGAATCTTATACTGTTCATCCTGCACAACAGTGCCAAGTTCAAGTAACGGTGATGGAGGTGAAAAGCGATCACGCACCCTTCTCTCCAAAGTAGACAACAGCTCTGACGTAGTCTGACAGCAGTGGCCTGTGGAGATGCGACAGTTTACCTTCGTGCTCACAAAACCAGCCCTGGACGAAGCGAGCTTTCTGTGCTAGCGCGCTGTCGTCTTGGAACACGACATCACCATTCGGGAACGACCATTGTTCCATGAAATGTACATTCGACTCATCGTACGTAAAGTCACCCAGAAACAAAAAACAGTACGAAACAATACTCATCCGACCAAATGATTTTCCTCCATTGCTCTATAGTCCAGATTTTATGGCTTCGGCGCCACGTTTCCCTGTTACGGGCATTTGCGTCACTGAAGAATGTATCTGGTATTCGAGCTCGCGATGCAATTCCCTGCTTATGGAGCTTCATTCGTGTTGTTTTTGTGCTGACACGGTTCGCGAGTGCGACATTCAGTTCTGCAGTGAATTCTGTAGCCTTTGTCCTACTATTTTTCGTCTCAATCCTCTTCAACGACCGTCTGCCATGATCATTCAAAAGAATGGCTCTGAGCACTATGGGACTTAACTTCTGAGGTCATCAGTGCCCTAGAACTTAGAACTACTTAAACCTAACTAACCTAAGGACATCACACACATCCATGCCGGAGGCAGGATTCGAACCTGCGACCGTAGCGGTCACGCACTTCCAGACTGAAGCGCCTAGAACCGCACGGCCACACCGGCCGGCCCATGATCATTCAACATTCAGCTTTGTCCGCTTTGTGACTTAGCGGTTTACTTTTTTCCGCTTTTGCTGTACGAGGGCATAAATCTTCGATACGGTACCCTTGAAATAGCGAACACTTCGGCTACCTTGGTAACGGAAGCACTCACCATAGAAGCGAAGCACCAACAATTTTCCCACGTTCGAGTTCACTTAACTGCGACATAATGCATTCACAACTGCACAGAACGTTGTTCTGATCGCATCTGAGACTTACAGGACTTGAGGACGCTGCACAGGTGCCGTTTGTGGTCTAATAAGACAGTGCAATCGGCAGGCTTGTCAAGAATCTGCATTTATATTCCAGCATGCACTTCTCGTGATGTTAGAGTACTTTAGCGCCAGCACTGCAGATCTTGCGAACTGACGATAACGAGAAATAACGTGAACTAGGGCTCAAGGGTAAGTTCATCGACCGTCGTTCTTCTCTGGTGCCATCCCTGAATGAAACAAGGAATGGAGGGAAACACAATAACACCAGGAGTACCCTCTGCCATACAGCGTTAAGATGACTGGGGACTATACCTATAGGTGTGGATCAAAGGCTTTGCTACCTCAAAGATCCATACACCTGGGGACATTCACTCAGGTAACAAAAGTCATGGGATAGAGATATGTACATATAAAAATGATGGCGTTAGAATCGCGTGCACAACGTGTGAGAGGGCAGTGCATTGGCGGAGGTGTCATTTTCACTCAGGTGATTCATGTGGAAAAGTGTGTGAAGCGATTACGGCCACACGACGGCAATGAACAGTCTTTCAACGCGAAATTATACTTTGCGCTAGACATTTTATTTCGAAAATCGTTAGGGAATTCAATATTTCGAGACCTACAGTGTCAAGAGAGTTACGAGAACACAAAAATTCAGGCATCACCTCTCACCACGGGCAATGTAGTGGCCGACGGCCTTCATTTAACTACCGAGAGCAGTGGCGTTTGTGTGGAGTCGACAGTACTAACAGACAAGCAACACTGCGTGGAATAACCACAGAAATCTATGTGTGACGTAAGACGAACGTACCCGTTAGGACAATGCGGCGAAATTTGGCGTTCATGGGCTATGGCAGCAGACAACCGACGCGAGAACCTTTAGTACCAGTACGAAATCGCCTGCAGTGCCCCTCCTGGGCTCGTGACCATATCAATTGGACGCTAGACGACAGGAAAAGCATGGTCTATTCCGATGAGTGCCCCGTTTCAGTTGGCAAGAGCTGAAGGGTTCGAGTGTGGCGCAGATCCCACGAATCTATGGACCCAAGTTCTCAACAAGGTACTGTGCAAGCTAGCGGTGGCTCCATAATGGTATGGGCTGTGTTTGCATGGACTGGACTTGGTCCTCTGGCCAACTGAATCGATCGTTGACTGGAAATGGTTATATTCGGCCGCTTGGAGGCCATCTACAGCCATTCATGGACATCATGTTCCCAAACAACGACGGAATTATTATGGATGATAATGTGGCACGTCATGGGCCGCAATTTTTCGCCACTGGTTTGAAGAACATTCTGGATAATTCGAGTGAATGATTTGGCTGCCCACATCACCCGACTTGAGTCCCATCGAATATTTATGGGACAGAATAGACGGTCGGAGTGTGGTGAGCTGCCCCCACCCCTCCATACCGCATCCAAGTGACACCATTGGCCACGCAGAGTGGCCGTGCGGTTTGAGGTGTCATGTCACGGACTGCGCAGCCCCTCCCGCAGGAGGTTCGAGTCCTCCCTCGGGCATGGGTGTGTGCGTTGTTCTTAGCATAGCATAGTTTGTTTAAGTGGTGTGTAAGTCTAGGGACCGATGACATAAGCAGTTTGGTCCCTTTGAATTCACGCACATTTGAAAATTTTTTTGGCACCATTGGCGGAGAGGATGACATGACGGTCGACTCGTTCCGATTGGCCCGCCTGTAAGCAAAACGGTGGCACTTACCGTATCTTTTCGTTACAATAATTCAGCAACAACAGATGATGAAGTGCTTCTCGCTCTTATCTGTACGTATTTTAATGAGTGAGCCGAAGTAAGGAAATTTTTCGAGGCAGAGAAGCGTTATCCCATTTATTTTCAACACACCGCCGACCAAACGGGCAATATCAGCCAGAAAATTGAATTAAACCCAGCAACGCAAGAGAGCCGCTACAAACATAGGAACGCACACGCATTCATAAAGCAGCGTACGCATGTAACGGAATAACCAACATGAATTACTCGGCTGTAGCCAGCCGCTGCATCTCTCGGTGGCGCTGATGCTTGCGTTTAATTACGCATCAGGCGGCGCCGGGCAGTGGCGTTTGGCGGCGCTGTACGTCTGTCGCTGGGGCTGCAGCGGAGCTGACCGGCGCGCTCCTGCGGAATGCGGCGCAACAGCCGGCGCCGGCCGCCGCGCTATCCAATTAGCGCAGACAGCGTCCGTCACACAGGTGTAGCGCGCGCGTTAACAGCGCGCCGTTTGCATTTCCGCTCCAGCCCGCCTCTCGCTCACCGAGAGCCGCTGTATCAACACAAACGGCCAGTCGCACCGGTTATACCTGCGTGAAATATTCACCACCGGCTGCTGCCTTTCGGGGCAAATAGGGGTAATTCGTAAGTATCTCTGTGCTTTCAGAAGACGACTGCGCAACTCTACAAGATATACAGGAAAATGACACATATCTCCGGATTGACTGCCCTGCCTGCCACGCGCGTCAGCACCTCACTGTGGGTCACGCCAGCGGCGGAATAAACCCGCCTGGCGGATTAACGGCATCGGTGTTTGCCAGCGTGATTGTGGTTTTTAGGCAGGAAACCACATCTGACTAGGTGCGCGTCGAGCTGATATCCACGCACCGTCTCAGTTACACGTTTCGCAAACATTTTGAAAAACGTTCTCGAACCGTGTGATTAAAATTAAAGTGCAGCTAGCCGCGGAGGTCCAGTGTGGGCTCTAAATATCGTATGGCAGCGGAACTCGGTAGAAATGCTAATCCGTTAATGGGGAACCGATTTATGCTGGAAAAAAATTACTTTCAATTTTGGCCACTAGGTGTAAATCCGGTGCTGTGCAGCATCTCGTTGACGTCTCCGGTGCTCGTATTGAACAAACTGGATTAGTGGCAGTTAATAATAAAATTAACATTATGCCTTTCTCTATTGCTTGACCTTTTCTGCCCAATCCCTTACATATGGGAATATTTCTATGTGTCCTTGCATTCGCGACGTCAAATCTGCACCTGGTGTGAAAATTGGACATACTTTTTGTCTAGCATAAATCTGTTATGCATTAAGGCATTAGAATATCTACCAAGCTTCGTTGCCATACGATAATTGATCCTACACTGGACCTGTGCTTTAACTATAACCTTCTGGTACACTGAACTGACAGAAGTCATGGTATACCTCCTAATAACGTGTCGGACCTTCTTTTGCCCAGCTAAATGAAGCAGCTCGACGTGGCGAGGAGTCAACTAGTCGTTGGAAGTTCTCTGCAGAAATAGTGAGCCATGATGCCTCTATAACAGTCCATAATTGCCAAAGTGTTGCCGGTGAAGGATTTCGTACACGAACTGACCTCTCCATTAAGTCCCATAAATGTTCGATGGGATTCTTGTCGAACGATCTGGGTAGCTAAATCATTCGCTCGAGCTGTCCAGAATGTTCTTGAAATCGTTCGCGAAGAATTGTGGCTCGGTGATATGGCGCATTGTCATCCATTAAATTTCCATCCTTGTTTGGGAACATGAAGCCCGTAAATGACTGAAAATGGTCTCCAAGCACCCAAACATCCAGAGGACCCAGTCTGTTCCAAGTACACACAGTCTAAATCAATATGAGGCAACCACAAATTGCACATTGTCTTGTTGAAAACTTGTGCCTATGGCTGCGTGGGGTCTTCTGCAGACTGGAACCCCACCACCATCAGCCCTTAAAAACTGTAATTGGGACTCATCTGACCAGGCCACCATTTTCCAGTAGTCTAGGGCCAAACCGAAATGGTCACCAGCCCAAGAGAGGCGCTGTAGGCGATGTCGACAGTTACCAAATGTACTGGCGTCGGTCGTCTGCTGCCACATCCCATTAACGCCAGATTTTGCCGCACTGTCCTAACGGACGCCTTCGTGTACGCCCCACACTGACTTCTGAGGTTGTTGCACGCAATGTTGCTTGTCTTTAGCACTGACAACTCTAAGCAAACGCCTCTGCTCTCGGTCGTCATGTGATGGCCGACGGCCGCTGAGTTGTCCGTTGCGGGAGGTAATACCCGAAATTTGGAATTCCCGACACACTCCTGACACTGTGGGTTACGGAATACTGAATTTGCTAACGATTTCCGAAATTGAATGTGCCATGCGTCTAGGTCCTTCCTCATTCAAAGTCTATTATTTCCCGTCGTGCGGCCACAATCACGTCGGAAACTTTTTCACATGGATCAGCTGAGTACAAATGACAGCACCACCAATGCACTGCACTTTTATAACTTGTGTACGCGGCATTACCGCCATCTGTATATGTGCATGTCGCTACTCCGTGATTTTTTACGCCTCAGTGCACATTCACACGGAAATTGTGTACCCCATACGTTTGTGTCTAGTGTTATCCAATTTCCGTTCCAGGGGAGAACGGAGGAGCATCCGGACACCCTCTAGTATTAAATTTCCAAATACAGATTAGCACGCCGACTCCGTGCTGATACGAGAGACGACCAGTATAAAGAAGATTCGATAGAGAATCTCTCCAAATGTCGTTTAGAAATACACATCGAAGCGTAGCTGCAAAGCGCAGTACTGCGGGGTAGGCTCGTCAGAATATGAAGACAAATCATCCGCTCCAGACTGTCGAATAGAATTAGTTCGCGCCTGCAGATAGGCAACAAAATGAACGGATTTTCAAAGCGGGCTGCTGTCGTCGCCCACGCACGGACGCCGCGCGCACTGTGAGCGCTTATACGATCGCCGAGATCGCTCGCAACATCAGCAGCTATAGCGTCGCTTTTGTTTTGACCACAAATGGTGGCGGATAGTGCCAAGATCTAAAGAATATGGAGTTTCACTGAGCAGGGTAGATCGTTGACCGGATAACACGTTACAGCTGCAGGAGGAATCGTGATGAGTAAAGTTATAAAACTTAATTCAGAATACGTTTACTTTTAAGTATTCGTACTTAATTACAGAATGCATGTACCGTATAGCCACCTCGGCTGCATGTAGTTGTTTGCTCATGACCTCGTGACTGCCATTGTATTTCGATGGAACATTTTATTCCAACTGACAAACATGTTATATTTTTACAGCTTACTTGTGATTTTTGTGATTATTTCAAGCTGAGAAGAGTATTTTTGCTCAGATGTTTTTCACCAATGGTGTGATTACATGTACGTATACTGTTTACACAGTATATGCAAATAATCCTATTAATTACATTGTATTTTTGAGTCATGTCGTTACATTTTTTAGGTAATCCTATGTAATTTTTATTCTGAAGAATACTGCCTTAGAGCGGTGAAACCATGGTCAATGTGACAACTATTTTATGCACCCATTGTGGCTATACGTACATTCTGTAACTAAGTTAACGCACGGTTGCTGGACTTCAGCCTGTAACAATGTTTAAAATTTCCATATTCGTACTTATATATCAGATAAAAGTATCATATCAGACCATGGAATACATCAGATTAAACTGAATCGTAATATGATCTCACATCTAAACACATCTCCCATGCAGCGTGAACGAAATTGTTGGGACATATATCGC
Organism: Schistocerca piceifrons; assembly: GCF_021461385.2. Classification (NCBI taxonomy): domain Eukaryota; kingdom Metazoa; phylum Arthropoda; class Insecta; order Orthoptera; family Acrididae; genus Schistocerca; species Schistocerca piceifrons. The sequence goes on from NC_060141.1 coordinate 329,209,551, forward strand.
ATCTATGAACAGAAGACTGGTGGATTGGAATGACTGTCTGTGGAACTGATCTCCATGTAAGTGTAAAACAGCACTGTGTGAACAGTTCCCCACATCTCAAATGCTTCTATTCTCTTCTGTTCCGGTTTTCGCACAGTCCATGTTTCACTACCATAGAATGTTGTGCTCCCAACGTACACTCTCAAAAATTTCTTCCTCTAATTAACACATATACTTGATATTGGCAGCCTTCTTTTGGCCAGGGATGCCAATTTTGCCAGTGCTGGTCTGCTTTTCATGTCTTTGCTCCATCCGTTATCAGTAGTTTAAGTGCCTAAGTAGTAGAATTCCGTAACTTCATCTATTACATATCCATCAATCCTGATGTTAAGCTTCTCGATGTTCTCATTTCCGCTGTTTCTCATTAGTTTCGTCTTTCTTCCATTCACTCTCAAGCCATATTCTGTACTCATTAGCCTTCATTCCATTCAGTAGATCAAGTAATTGTTCTTCACTTCCACTAAGGATAGCAATCTCATCAGTGAATCGTATCATTGATATCCTTTCACCTCGAATTTGCAGCACTCCTAAGCCTTTCTTTTATTTTCATCATTCCTTCTTGGATGCACAGACTGAACATTAGGGGCGAAAGACTGCAACCCTTTCTTACACCCTTTTTAATCCGACCACTTCGTTCTTGGTCATTCACTCTCATTATTCCCTCTTGTTTCTTGTACGTATTGTATATTACCTGTCTTTCTCTATAGCTTACCCCTATTTTTCTCAGAATTTCGAATATCTTGCACTACTTTGCATTGCCGAACGCTTTTTCCATGTCGACACTTTCTATGAACATGTATTGATTTTTCTTTAGTCCGTCTCCATTATCAACCGCAATGTCAGTATTGCCTCTCTGGTGCTTTTATCTTTACTAATGCCAAACTGATCGTCGTCTAGCACATCCGCAATTTTCTTTTCCATTCTTCTGTATACTATTCTTGTCAGCAACTTGGATGCATCAGCTGTTAAGCTGATTGTGCGATACTTCTAGCACTTGTCAGCTCTTGCGTTCTTTGGAATTGTGTGGATGACAATTTTCCGAAAGTAAGACGGTATGTCGCCAGAATCATACATTCTACACACCAACGTGAATTGTCGTTTTGTTGCCATTTCCCACAATGATTTTAGAAATTCTGATGGAATGTTATCTATCCCTTGCGCCTTAATTGATCTTAATTCCAGCAAAGCTCTGTTAAATTCTGATTCTAATGCCGCATCTGCCATCTATTCTAAATCGACTCCTGTTTCTTCTTCTATCAAATCAGACAAATCTTTCCTCTCATAGATGCCTTCACTGTACTCTTTCCATCTGTTCGCTCTCTCCTCTGCATTTAACAGTGGAGTTCCCCTTGCTCTCTTAATGATACTATACTTTCTTTTCTTAGTTTCACCGAAAGTTGTTTTGACTTCCCTATACACTGAGTCAGTCCTTCTAATAACCATTTCTTTTTCGATTTCTTCACATTTTTCCTGCAGCCATTTCACCTTAACTTCCCCGCACTTCCTACTTACCTCATTCCTCAGCGACTTTTATTTCTGTATTCCTGAATTCCCCTGAACATTTTGTACTTGCTTCTTTCATCGACTAACTGAAGTATTTCTTCTGTTACCCGTGTTTTCTTCGCAGTTACCCTATTTGTACCTATGTTTTTCTTATCAGCTTCTGTGGTTGCCCTTTTTAGAGGTGTCCATTGCTCTGCGACTGTATTGCCTGCTGAGCTATTGCTTACTACTCCTTCCCCTACAACTGCATTCCAGTCCCCCATGACTATTAGAGTTTCATCTCCCTTTGCGTAGTCGGCAGCCCATGGTATAGTGGCTAGCATTGCTGCCTCCGGCTTAGTGTAGTCGAAACGACAGGCATGCAAGCTGCGGGAAAGTCATGACGACCGTTTTCTTTGAGTGCAAGGATCCGCTCATTGACGTTCTGGAACACGGAGCCACAGTGAACACACACTTTGCATCAGGTCCAAACGAAGGCCATCATTCTATTGAAGGATAGTGCTCGAGCACATATTGCCAAGGTTATTTCGAACGCTCCGCAAAAGTTTCTCTGGAAAGCCCTTTAACATCATCCATAATGCCTCAATCTCTCCCCATCCGCCGGCCGGGGTGGCCGAGCGGTTCTAGGCGCTACAGTCTGGACCGCACGACCGCTACGGTCGCAGGTTCGAATCCTGCCTCGGGCACTGATGTGTGTGATGTCCTTAGGTTAGTTAGGTTTAAGTAGTTCTAAGTTCTAGGGGACTGATGACCTCAGAAGTTAAGTCCCATAGTGCTCAGAGCCATTTGTACCATTTTTTCTCCCCATCAAATTTCCACAATTTTCAAGCCCTGAAGAAAGTCATTGGTGGACTCGATTTGCTTTGGCTGCACCTGGTTACAATCATGGTTCCATAGGGAACCGCAAAGAGTTTTCCATGATGGCACTGACCGTCTTGTCTCAAACTGTGATAAATGCGTGAACAGTTATGGCGATTGCTTTTGAAATAATAAACAGTCTACTTACTTCTTTTCAGTATGTCTGGTTTTCATTTTCCTGCCTCACAAGCTTTTTCCGATAGTCCCACATTCCGCACCTGTGTAAAAATTCGTACCAAGTTTCCCGGGCTGTACCTCACTGACAAGTACTTGGCGGCACAGCGTTCTCGGTCTTTCTCCAGGGGTTCCAGGGTCCGTAAGCAAGCCACCTGTCTCGCTTCTTCGGTTCTGATGATGATGTGTCTCACGTAGTCATCCTATCACGCAGTTGAAACGAAAAAAATGTATCCACTGTGGTTTCGGCCTCGTGATCGTGGAGCGCAAATAGCGGTATGAAGCCTGTAATGTCTTGCGTCGCTGGGTTATATGCGAATGTCACGACGGGCAATAAGTATCCGAATCTCTCTGTTCAACATCAATGTTCATAGAGAGCACATCTGCCAATGTGTAATTAAAACGTTCTGTGAGGTCATTGTCCGAGAATGATATGGCTCAAACAGAGAAGGATACAGGTTTTTGATATACGAGAAAAGGTAGTAAAGACAACATTGACTAGGCACTGACCTGATGAAACAACCGAATATTACAGACATACCGTCTGAAAGTATTCACGGTTAAGTCAAATCATCTGGAGATTCACTTTTTGTGCCCTGATGAATTAAAATACTAAAGATTTGGCATGACTAAATAGTGTATTTGTTTTTGTTTTATTTTGGTTTTAAATATTTTTCTAAATTTTTGGATAGTATGTAGGCAAGAAAGAGATTTCCTACATTCAGCGATAGTTTATCATTCCTAGCTTAAATGCTCATCCTGGGTTATAGCGATACCTTTTACAGACGTTTGAGACCAAATCTGAATATAATCGTGGACTTGACAGGGAACCATTTCAAAAAAGTATTCATTGATCATCTTTCGGTGACAAATGAGGGTAACCCGTAACTTCTTAGCGTTACGTTTAAGATAATGGTGTTGTGTTCCTCGTGACAACATACCTGAAATGCCAGCAGCAATGTTCTTAGGGTTGGTGACATGAATGTAGTACAAGTGAAATATGGAGCACAGTAAGAAAAGCACTGGTCCAAGGACTAAATCATAGGGGAGTCCTGAGTGCATGTGGCTCTATGGATACATCTCCTATCTTCATATTGCTCATTGATATCTGTTATTGAGATAGCTGTCGAATAACAGTGTTGCAGTGTTTGAGAAATTCACCTCTTATGGCCGCAATGAAAGTGAAGAAGAGACTGGCAGGATGTGTGGCCAGGTCAACGGATCGTCTGGTCTAAATGCATACACTGATATTCAGGATACTGATATGAATGCAGCTGACGTCTGAGGCGGTAAAACAGTTGCTCTTTTAGGGACAGATCTACGGAACGTGCTGGGCACTTGGGTAATATCACGCATACAGTTCATAGAGAGACACTCCACGCGTAGATGACCATTGTTCTGTTGAAAAATGGCATCACGATACTTTCCCGTAAGAGATAACACATAAAAACACAGAATTAAAATATAAATATACATATAAAACACAGAATGTCTGTGACGTAATGTTGTACAGTAAGAGTTCCCTCAGTCACTACGAGCAGCAACCTAACGTCATACTCTACCACTCCCCACATGACAACGCCACGAGAACATCGCTGAAACTCTCCAAAAAATTGGAAGAATGAGACCTTTCCCAAGCTCGCTGCCATAATCGCCAACAACGGTCATCCGGGGTAGCGCGGAGTTGCGATTCATCGCTGACTACAATGCGACGGGATTCATCATCTGTCTGTACTTTCTACTCACAACAACACTCCTAATGCAGCCTTATATGTTGTGATGTTTACGACAGCTTATGCTTGAGACGGCAATTCCCTAGTCCGGCAGGTGCTAGTCCCCGATCGTGGTGCGTAATGAATCAGAATGTTGCAGGGAGTCCATTGCTCTCAGATGGCAGCCGCAGAATGGGTTACTGATACTCAGTATGGCGATCCTATATCGTGGTGGTAGTCAGTGGGAACTTTGACAACGAGTATGCCTCAAAAACCTATATACTGCGCTATTCCAACATGCGTTCGAATGTAGACCCACAATGAGGCCTCCTTCAAACTTTGTTAGGTGCCGATAACACTGTCCCACAGGCGCATGCAGCATCTCCAAGTCCTTCAGTGATTACATCCTACGCTATTCTCGTACCTTACGTAGAAACACTAAACACGAGAAACACTAATGCAGTCTGGTGGCTGTTCTACCTGTCACAGAGAACTGCAACTCTAATTACACAGAAGAAAAAAAATTGCAGTACCAAGAAGCGTTGTGCGACATAAACGAAAGTTGGTAGGCGTGTTTCTACGTCTGAAGGATTATGGCTATTCCAGTTCCGCGCCAGTCGCATAAGAGTGGCGCTAGTAGCACCACTGTGAGGATTCAAATCAGATTTGCATTAAATACATGCTGTAACAGTCGTGAGAGTTAGTTACTTTTGAGATTGGATATTATTAGTCAATAATGCCTTTAAGGCGACAAAGACACCTTTATCAACATCCTACAGAGTTTGAACGAAGTCGCGCAATAGGGCTAGGAGATGCTGGATGTTTCTTCTGCGATACTGCAGAAAGACTCGGTGGAATGTAGACAGAGTCCATGATTTTTGGCAGCGGTAGTCACAAGAATGTACGGTTACAAGATAACAGGGTTCCAGACGGCTGTGTAACATTACTGAGAGGAAAGACCATCGTGTATGGCATACGGATCTGGCGCATCGTACTGCATCTGCAGCAGAAATTTGAGCAGCGGTTGTCACCACAGTGACACTACAAACTGTTACAAATCGGTTACTTCACTGAGAGTGGTGTCAAGCGAGAGCTCATTAGAGCGCGGGATGGAGGTCTGTTGTGTTTTCTGATGAAAGCTGGGTCTGCTTCGGTGCCAGTGATGGACGTGTGTTGGTTTGAGGAGGCCGTTTCTGAGTCTGCAGCCAACCCGTCAGCGTGCTAGACACACTCGACCTACACCTGTAGTTATGGTTTTGGCTGCGATTTCGCATGACAGCAGGAGCACTCTCGTGGTTATCCCACGCACCCTGACAGCAACTTTGTACGTCAGTCTGATGATTCGACCTGTTGCACTGCCATTCATGGACAACATGTCAGAGGGTGTTTTCCAATAGGATAACGCTCACGCATATATCGCTGTTGTTCCCAAACGTACCCTACAAAGTGTCGACATGTTGCCTTGACCTGCTCGACCAGTAGATCCACATGAGACATCATCGGACCAAAACTCCCATCGTCATCCAGAAACAGCATTAACCGTTCGTGTACTGAAGAACCAAGTGCAAACAGGCGTGGAACTCCAATTTACAAGCTCATATCCAGCACCTGAACAGCACAAATGCATGTACATTTGCAAGCTTGGATTCAACAAAATGGTTCAAATGGCTCTGAGCACTATGGGACTTAACTTCTAAGGTCATCAGTCCCCTAGAACTTAGAACTACTTAAACCTAACTAACCTAAGGACATCACACACATCCATGCCCGAGGCAGGATTCGAACCTGCGACCATAGCAGTCGCGCGGTTCCAGACTGTAGCGCCTAGAACCGCTCGGCCACCCCGGCCGGCTGGATTCAACATTCTAGCAGCTAAATCGGTTATTAATGTAACAGCATTTCACGTTGGCAATGGCTTATCTCGCGCTTTCATTAACTTGTGATCTTGTAATGTTTATCACTTAAATATGTTACCAAGACAAAGGTATTCCAGAAATTTTAATACTCCACATTAATTATTTTTTGGTGTTGCGATTTTTGTCGGTTAGTGTATTTACATGTCCACCGACGGTGAGCATGTCTACGTAATTACTTTGATATCCGATCATGTATTTTGGGTGCTTCACTTTTTTGTCAGACATTGTATTTATAACACAATTTGACTAATCTTTGTCATCAAGAAACAGTCAAATTGCTAATGGAGGTATGTATGTGTATGCGTGCGTGTATGTGCCCGCGCTTCTGTGTGTGTGTGTGTGTGTGTGTGTGTGTGTGTGTGTGTGTGTGTGTGTGTGTATGTGTGTGTGTGCGTCAGGGGTGATGTGTGTGGGGGACCGGCGAGGGAGACCAAGACTTGACTAAAGTAATTCAGTTCAAGTGGGAGATGAAGAATGCTTCACAAGACAGACTCAAGACAACAACACTTTCCTGATGAAGAGTAAGGCAGCTTCGTGATTCTCAAAGGCTATTAATCCAGATGTTCTTGAACTGAATCTATGATTTTCAGATATAGAACTAAGTTATACTCAGTGTTCTGTTCTGAAATTTCATTCATGACTTGCAAACGGTGCTGTATTCCTTTTGGAACCAGACATCGCCTTCGTTTGATTAAAAAAATATACATCTTTTTTTTCATTTATCTTTTTTCTACTCTCACGTATCCTCTTCCTTCTCTATGGCGAGTGCCTTCAACCACTCTAAGTACACATCGAATTTATGTCTTAATCTGGACGCTATTTTGCTGAGGTGTTTAATATCTTGAACAACTCCAGTGCCCTCAGAAATTGTGTGACTCTAGTGTCACTCACAACGCACGAGGCAGCTCGTGCTGGATCACACGTGTTTTTGTTAACTGTCTTTTCGGTCTCACGTGGATACGCGAGCGCCTGTCACCTGTCACACACAGAGACTTCTGCTCAGACACTGCCGAGGTCAGCCCCTCGGGTGGCGGCGAGCAGGGTGCGTCAGGCGCGTGAGATGTAGCAGCAACAGCAGCAGCACCAGCGGCAATATCCAGGCTCCCAGGTGACATCGGAGGCACCTCAAGTGTCATCCTAAGAGCCCCACCGCCGCTGACGCTGCAGCCGTGGGGCATAGCGCAGCAGACTGAAGCTTGTCAATAGCAGCCAACAAACAGTAGCCGAGGGGAACCAATACTCCCTGCAGTCGCTTGCGAATAACACAACGTTAGCCGTTATTCTCTGTTACACGCAGATATTCATGAACGCCAAATTTTGACAGATGCACACTATAAATTTCCTTTAATTTACGTCTATGGTCACAAACTTTATGTTTACAGATTACCGGTTTCGGTCTATATGACCATCTTCAGATCTGCAGCAAAAATATGGGATAAACATAAATACACTCGCAGATTGTCTATAGCTTAACAATATTTATATATATTTGGCGATGCTGGTGCTGATATTCCATTTAACATTTGACGATGCCTCTATGGCTGCAGTACATCAGGACATTGTTTTTATAAAACACAGGTATCCCTCTTCATACTTAAAGTGCACAAATGCATAGATATGTCAGTAGTACTTTTCATTATGGTCTGTTTATTGTTTTTAAGCTATAGACAATCTGCTTGTATATTTATGTTTTTCCCAAATTTTTGCTGCAGATCTGAAGACGATCATTATAGACCGAAACCGGTAATCTGTGAACAAAAAGTCTGCGACCATAGACGTAAATTAAAAGAAATTTATTCGGTGTACGGGTCACTGTTTTTCTCGCAACAATGTCACAGCTTGTGAAAAATGGTTCAAATGGCTCTGAGCACTATGAGACTTAACTTCAGAGGTCATCAGTCCCCTAGAACTTAGAACTACTTAAACCTAACCAACCCAAGGACATCACACACATCCATGCCCGAGGCAGGATTCGAACCTGCGACCATAGCGGTCGCGCGGTTCCAGACTGAAGCGCCTAGAACCGCTCGGCCACTCTGGGTGGAACAGCTTGCGAAAGATGCACACAAATTTGACATATGTGAACTATGCAAATTGCTCAGTTCGGTAAATGAGGACTATTTCTTAAGTGAAGATGTAGTTGTTTTTCGACGTCATAAACTACGAGTATTAGGAGTACAGACTTTGCAAAATGTTTTTTCACCAGTAAGTGCGATTATGAACCAAACGCTATTCCAGCCACAAATTACTATAACATTCAGAAGCTACCAAATCTGGTAATTACCAACTGGCAATTCAAACTTCTGATTATTTCTTCAGAAAAAACTGTTTGATTCGAACCTGAATTGTCCAGAGACAACACGACTTTCTTTTTCTTTAGCAGCCCACGGTACTAGTTACACCTTTCACGTCTTGTTGGCCCTAAATTCTTAATATTATATTGCAATAATTGTTGTACCCCTCCGAACGAATTCAGTCATAAGAACATATTTGCCATCCCAGAAACAGTGATCCTATATTTTTTGGCAGGTTAAAGCTGAAATGAAGTTCATTTATGGACAGAAGCTTCAGCTATGTCAGTTGTTTCATACAGTTTTAATCTTCAATTTTCCTGTAACTTACAGTGCTCATGTGAACTATTTTGTTATGTCGTTTCAGTTCTGGGACGTCCTTAAATTGGGTCACTAACGAGTTGAGTGGAGTACAGCCCGTTTATATTCGCTCACAGATTTCATAAATGTTGAAAATGATACTGACACTTTATAAACCATCACCAATTCTATAATTACGTATGTTGACTTTAAACTATCGAATACAAAGAATTTAGTGATAGCATGGATTTGATGCGCTCCACCGGAAGACGGAAATGAACACATGCAAAAGCCGAAAAAGCAACACAGTTTTTCAGAGGGAGTTGTGTCGTGACCTGCTTTCACGTGCCTCATGTAACGATACAAAAAGAGAACAAAAGCTGAAAGACTTCGGCGCTACCTTTGTGTCACGATAAGATAATATATTCTTACCCAAGTATATTTAGGGAGAGGTATAGTGAACTCGTTTCCAAACCAAGTACCTTCGTGATCAGTGAAACACCGTCCGCTACAGAGATGATAATCTTACCGAAACGTTTCTTGACAACATCGTTACGCATGACAATGTGTATCGGCCAAACGTTATACAGACATATCTGCTATGTGCGACTTGTGGAGCACTACAGTGTGCGCTGACGTCGCGTGATAATACATGATGCATCATGGCTCCCCTCTCTCTGGCACTACATCTACTGTTTGATTACAAATATCCATAAATCCCTATGTGGCGCAAAACTGACCACAAGATTTGACGAGAGGTGCATCCGCCAGCGTAAAAAGGGGCGGGAAGTATTATCAGTAGAGGAGCAGTAACAGCAGTATGGTTGGCTCTGAGCACTATGCGACTTAATTTCTGAGGTCATCAGTCGCCTAGAACTTAGAACTAATTAAACCTAACTAACCTGAGGACATCACACACATCCATGCCCGAGGCAGGATTCGAACCTGTGACCGTAGCGGTCGCTCGGCTCCAGACTGTAGCGCCTAGAACCGCACGGCCACTCCGGGCAGCAACAGCAGTATGGGTCGGTGTCAGTTGACGCCACGCTAAGACACGGCTTTATTTAAAACTTTGTTTTACAAGTTCCATGTTTGTACCCATAACTATTTTGGTACGTTTCGCTCTTCCACGGTTTACAGATCAAGTTCCACGCCACGGAAACTATGTTAAGTAATGGGCACTTCAGAAGTAACTGCAGAAACGTCGATTCACCGTCGTGCAGCAGTAATCGACCCGAGCGGCAGTGGGAGCACCACGACAGAAACATCGAGATGCTATTATTTCTGAGAGGGATCAACTCTCCAGAGACTCTTCAGTCAGCTTGTTATTTCTCCTCTTCTCACAGAGCTCGGACGTGCAGCCGTCCTCGCTGTTCGGTACCTGGCTGACTGGCATTCCCGTTATTCGGAGAGCTGCGTGCACTGTGTAACAGGTGAGCAATATGAGTGCGGGAAAACAGTAATGGCGGGACAAATGATCGTCAGATAAACAGAAAATTTCGCAGAAACTTTTCTTTTTGTTTAAAAAACCAAATAACAGACAATCGAAGAAATAGAGCACATTCACTGCTATTAAATGGAATGTGCAAAGGAAATTGCGTTGTTACTGTGAAACTGCACTAAGTGTTTGTATCAAATTGCTCCACTCATTAACGTACTTATCACTTGATAGAGAACATGTATAGGTCAGTGCAAATTTACTGAATCTACCTAGAAAACTGTTTACTTATTATATACATTACGTCATTATTATAGTCTGGTTACAAGGACTAAAAAAAAACTTTGAGTTCTAACTTACGGCAGATATTGTAATGGGGGAAGCCTCGTCAGAGAGGTCCACCGTATGAGCGTCTAGGGAAGTGATTCCTGTGGCGATTTTCCGTTGCCTTCCAGTGATGAGGATGAAATGATAATGAGGACAACACGACACCCAGTCCCTGAGCGGAGAACATCTCCGACCCAACCGGGAATCGAACCCGGGCCTCTTGGCGTGACAGACCGCTTCGCTGACCACTCAGCTATCGGGGCGGACTACAAGGACTAAACGTCGCGTAATTTTCAGCGGAAGTACTGTCTCATGCGGCGAATTCATAATCATTTCGACTTCTCGCTTCAAATCTGTAACGAGGGCAGTGACAGACGGGCAAATCATCTGTCAGAATATCTCTTTTCTGACGGAGTTCATTCGGAACGGTGTCGCCTGAGGTTCCGGATTCAGGTTTAACTTTCGCACTAACGGACTGCACCGCCGCACGAATCTCCTTTTCTGCTTTCTCTAAGATACTGGTATTTTTTCCGAAATCCAGTCATTAAAGGCTTTTGTAAACCGGAGTTCTCGTATGTTGTATTTTCTGGCCCTGCTCAAGTCCCAGGTCGCTAATTTTCTTTTCACTGTGGCCAGTGCCTGAACATACACAGATAGCTTGCTCACTGTATCTGCTATTTCGCGGCAAGCCTCTGCGAGACTTGATGTTTGTGACTAGACTGTTTCTGTATTTGTAGTTATTCGATCATTAATATCGGCGTAGAACTATTTATCCACTATAGTAAATTGTTCTTTCATCGTATTATCCATTTAGTGGATTGTTCTTTCACGATCCTAACAAAATTTTCTTTCAACTCACCAGTTTGCTTCTCCTCGACACGACCAAATTTTCTACCCATGTTTATAAACTGTTTTTTCATCATGTTACGAATTTTGTTCGTTAACTTAGTTTCACGAGCAGTTATCATTTCAGCTAATTCAGTCTCGTCGTCAGATATCATTGCGGCTAATCTTTGGTATAATCGTTGAATGAGGTCAGAGGTGGACTGTTTTAGGAAACTTTCACAATCTCTGTGATTGTACATTAGTTTGCTCAAATAAATCGCTAACATTGGCAACTGCGGGTTCGAATGCATCACTGTCAGAGCCCACGCTCTCCATTGTCTGGGCGGCAATGTTACCGTCGCCGCCACTCGCCTGACCTTCCATTTCGGATTCCATTTTCATGCTTCAAAATTTTTTATCTATCAATATCAAAAATACTGTATCATTCAAACAAAAGAAAATTTATTTGCAGAGTCACTCAAATATAATTTCTATGTTTATGTGTTGCAGCAATTATTTACCAAGGTAGCGAGACAAGCTAGATGGCTCGTAACAGAGCAGAACAGAAAACTTTAACCAATAATGTACCGAATTTATTGCATAATTAAAAATTCATTTTGAAATAGAAAATGAGTCATGAGTCTCTCTTTAAGCGTTTGAAAAGTTGTCGAACATGTAAAGCAGGCAATGAATTGTGGTATACCTCTTCACGTTTAACAGAGTTGCGTTGCTTGGTAACAAATTTTATTCTTTTTCCAATTTCCAGCTTTGATTTTCATAGGGTTACTTCCAGACGAATATCTTCACTTTTACCATTTTATATGTTAGTAATTTCCCGATTTCTTCTCGAAAATTTCGCATGAAACAGAAAGAGGATAAATTCATGATAAAAATAAAACATAAATTTTCGTCACACCCCACGCCCGGCACCAGAATAAATTATTGGAATCAACATGGATTCCGGAAACAGCGATCGTGTGAGACCCAACTCGCTTTATTTGTTCATGAGACCCAGAAAATATTAGATACAGGCTCCCAGGTAGATGCTATTTTTCCTGACTTCCGGAAGGCGTTCGATACAGTTCCGCACTGTCGCCAGATAAACAAAGTAAGAGCCTACGGAATATCAGACCAGCTATGTGGCTGGATTGAAGAGTTTTTAGCAAACAGAACACAGCATGTTGTTATCAATGGAGAGACGTCTACAGACGTTAAAGTAACCTCTGGCGTGCCACAGGGGAGTGTTATGGGACCATTGCTTTTCACAATATATATAAATGACCTAGTAGATAGTGTCGGAAGTCCCATGCGGCTTTTCGCGGATGATGCTGTAGTATACAGAGAAGTTGCAGCATTAGAAAATTGTAGCGAAATGCAGGAAGATCTGCAGCGGATAGGCACTTGGTGCAGGAAGTGGCAACTGACCCTTAACATAGACAAATGTAATCTATTGCGAATACATAGAAAGAAGGATCCTTTATTGTATGATTATATGATAGCGGAACAAACACTGGTAGCAGTTACTTCTGTAAAATATCTGGGAGTATGCGTGCGGAACGATTTGAAGTGGAATGATCATATAAAATTAATTGTTGGTAAGGCGGGTACCAGGTTGAGATTCATTGGGAGAGTGCTTAGAAAATGTAGTCCATCAACAAAGGAGGTGGCTTACAAAACACTCGTTCGACCTATACTTGAGTATTGCTCATCAGTGTGGGATCCGTACCAGATCGGGTTGACGGAGGAGATAGAGAAGATCCAAAGAAGAGCGGTGCGTTTCGTCACAGGGTTATTTGGTAACCGTGATAGCGTTACGGAGATGTTTAACAAACTCAAGTGGCAGACTCTGCAAGAGAGGCGCTCTGCATCGCGGTGTAGCTTGCTCGCCAGGTTTCGAGAGGGTGCGGTTCTGGATGAGGTATCGAATATATTGCTTCCCCCTACTTATACCTCCCGAGGAGATCACGAATGTAAAATTAGAGAGATTAGAGCGCGCACGGAGGCTTTCAGACAGTCGTTCTTCCCGCGAACCATACGCGACTGGAACAGGAAAGGGAGGTAATGACAGTGGCACGTAAAGTGCCCTCCGCCACACACCGTTGAGTGGCTTGCGGAGTATAAATGTAGATGTAGATGTAGATTACCTCCCTTAGATTTCTCTGAAGCAATAAAAGTTTTCAGAGTGCGTATTCAACTGAATTAATGAAATGAAATAATTGTACCACATGAGAGCAACAGTCACCACGAGAGGGCAGCTCCTCATTTGATGGTGGTATGTGATTCTGTTGTCTCATAGGGTTCGTGCTTCGGAAAGAAAATACTCCTGTTCACTGCAGAACGCTAAAGGTGGTTATTATATTCCTGCTACCAACATCTTTTAATATAGAGTAGGACCAGTGTCTGACTGGCGTTCAAGACCGCACAACGTCATTTCTTGCAGACCAATGACGGAATCATCCTCAGCAATGCATACACGAAGAATTGCTGCAAGGCACTTTAAATGACTGGTGTTGTAACTCAGGGTCACCTTATATTTTATTCAAAGCCAGGTTAACAACAATTAGTTACCGACCTCGCTGTTGCAGCCATTGAATATTCTGAATAATAGTGAATAAATACGTATACATGTCGAAGTTCGAGGAAAGCAAACTATTCTTTTAGTGATAACAATAAAATAAATTACATACTGAAGTTTAATACTAATTAAGGCCAGCTGAGAATTACACGATATACAATTATCATGATACGTCTACTGTGCAGCGCAGGTGGAAGACCAGTTAGAAGTGAGACAACCCTCGATAAACAGTCGAGGTATTATCTCATTTTTTGTTTTTGTCCAGAAATACTTATAATATAGACCGCTGGTGTCTTTGACAGGACATCTACGTTTTCCAATATCGATCTCAATAAAATTTATGCTTACGTACTTAAATAAAGAAGATGGACATTCGCACTAAATTTAGATTCTGCTCTTGACATCAATAAGAAAAAAAATTCTAAATAAACATCTCAAATACACCGATATCACTGCGACTGTGATAGCAGCTTTGATCATAAGTTTTATTGCAGCTGCCACTGAACCTTGTCTTACAAGTTCTAAGTATTTGTCTGATGACGTCAGATACGTAAACGTCGTAAAAAAGGAAAATAAATAAATAAAGCAGTTAAGAGAACCAGACTGCTTTGTGCACGTTGGTGATGGTAGGTAACCTTTGGTGATATCAGAGGATGACATGGGCTTGCTATGTTAGTATATTGTGTCCGGTTTATCATATCTAAATAATATATTCCGCTGATTTCATAAAATTGTCTTAACATTACTTTGATTTACAACGAAGTGTGTGAATTTGAAAAAAAAAAAAAGAGAATGATGTGGGATTATTTATATCAGTTAGCAGCATTTTCTATATCCTCGATCGGTTATAATCCCGGAAGAAAGGGACGCATTTCACGTTTGTCAGACTGTTTTTTGTAACTTTATCTAGCACGTAATGAAATTCAACTTCAGTATTATATTATTTGCTACTATGGGAGAAGATCGATTTTATACATGAGAATGGCTTAAAAGGAAACCGTAGTAGATACTGATGATGATGAGTCCCATACTTCTTTACAGAGCGTAGGGGAGCGACGCGGGAGATCCGCGCCGCCTTACTAGGCAGGGTCCTAGTGGAGGTGGTTTGCCATTGCCTTCCTCCGACCGTAATGGGGATGAATGATAATGATGAAGACGACACAATAACACCCAGTCATCTCAAGGCAGGAAAAATTCCTGACCCCGCCGGGAATCGAACCCGGGACCCCATGCTCTGAAAACGAGAAGCGAGAACGCTACCGCGAGACCACGAGGGGCGGACATAGTAGATACTAGAAAAGCGTAAATTGTTCTTAGCGATTACACCCATTTATCAATGTAAAAAATAATTTATCTTGACAAGCATACGCAATAGCTTTCTAATATTAACGGTATGTAACCAAATGTTGGCGAAACATTGTTGATTCTTCGTTCAGCTGATACAGATTTTACGAAGCGTGTATTGCCTTGTTATTGAAGGAAGACTACGGAAAACACATAAAAGTCACAACAATGTTATGGGAAGTTCAAATTACTTTAACTCACTGGCGAAGATGAAGTCTTGCTTATTAAAGCCTGACTTCGAGTCCTCGCTCGGGCATGGGTGTGTGTGTTGTCCGTAGCCTAAGTTAGTTTAATTTACAGTAAGTAGTGTGTGACCCTAGGAACCGATGACCTCAGCAATTTGGTCCCATAGGAACTTACCACAAATTTCCAATTTATTAAAGCAGTTCGCACAGTTTCGTGTGGAACAGTTTCGCTGTGACAGTACGGACATCAATCGTGTGGAGTAAGGCCTCCTTGACATAATATACACGGGGATTCCTCCTAACCTTGCCTGTCCTTGGCTTTTGACTATTTATGTTGAGTATGCTTTATATACGTTCTCATATTCCATAGCAAATGGTATACGGTTTCCAATGAAATTGAGACGAAATTTGCTGACGAGACAGTACAGCACTTGTTATCAATACTTTTAATGGAGTATGAAAACTCAGAGAGACCATGAATACGTGTGTGTGCTTACGTATTTTCTACATCTACTTACAAACTCTGCAGGCCACCCCGTACGGTGCGTGGCGGACGGTACCAAAATCAGCCATTTTCTTCTCTGTTCCACTCTCAAATAGAGCTCTAATTTCTTGTACGTTATCTTCGCGGTCCTTACGTGAAATGTATGTTAGTGACAGTAAAACGTTCTGCAGTCAGTTTCAAATGCCGATTTTTAACTTTCTCAAAGTGTTCCTCGTAAGAACGTCACCTTCCATCCAGGGATTCCCCTTTGTGTTCTGGAAGCATCTCCATAACACTCGCGTGTTTTTCGAACTTACCGCTGATATACCTAACAGACCGCCTTTGAATTCGATATCTTCCTTCAACCCACCATGGAAAGGCTCCCAAATAACCGAGTAGTACTCAAGAATAGGTTGCACAACGTCCCACAGGCGACATCCTTTACAAATTAATCAAACTTTTCCAAAATTCTCCAAATAAACCGAAGTCATTCATTCGCTTTCCCTAATACAATCTTCACATGCTCGTTCGATTTTATATGGTTTCACATAGTTACGCCCAGGTATTTAAACGACATGACTGTGTCAAGGACACTCCCAATGCTGTGTCCGAACATTACTGGATTGTTTTTCCTGCTCATCCGCATTAACTTACATGTTTCTAAATTTAGCGCCAACTACTATTCATCGCACCAACCAGAAATTTTGTCTATGTCATTTTGCATCTTCCTAAAGTCACTCAAATTCGACACCTTACCGTACACCCAACGTTGTCAGCGAACAACCGCAGATTGCTGCTCACTCTGCCCGTCAGATAGTTTATGTACATAGAAAATAACAGCAGTCCTATCACACTTCCGTGAGGAACTCCTAACGGTACCCTTGTCTCTGACTAACACTCGCAGTCGAGGACAATATATTAGTTTCTGTTACTTAGGAAGTCTTTGAGTCACTCACATATCTGGGAGCCTATTCCATGTACTCGTATCTTCGTTAACAGTCTGCAGTGGGGCACCGCGTCAAATTCTTTCCGGAAAATCTTAACAGCGTGTCCTTTCTCCTTGTCAGTGTTTGTCACGTGTTTCCTTTCTCTCCGATTCTGTGCAGAACCTCCTCAATCCTCACCCTGTCAGTGCACGTAATTTTCGCCATTCGTCTTTAGCACCAAATCTCAAATGCTTCGATTCTTGTCTTTTCCGATTTTCCCACAGCCCATGTTTCACTACCATACAATGCTTGGCTCCAAACGCACATTCTCAGAAATTTGTCCGTCAAATTAAGGCCTATGTTTCATAGTAGTAGACTTCTCGTGGCCAGTAATGTCCTTTTTGGCATTTCTAGTCTGCAAAGGCCAATCGCCTTCAGACTGCTGCCTCGTGGTGCAGCGATAGCCGTGAATCTGGCGCGACGCATGGGACACGTCAGGTGTCACTTGTTTTGCCCACGGGCTCTGCTTCCGTTGCGCGTCCTAGTGCCCACGACGCGGTGGGTCCGCCCTCATAGCAGGGCGAGTGGCGGGTGGCAACGCGTTCGCGCCGCTCGAGGCGGAGCGCCAATGTGGAGACTGGCCGCCTGCCTCGTCCATTCACTCTGTGAGTGGACAGGTGGCCGCTCCTTCAGCGGGGTCCGAAAAGGCACATGAGGGGAGCGGTTTACTGCTTATTGGGAGCTCCAATGTTAGGCGTGTTATAGAGACACTTAGAGAGATAGCGTTCAGGGCTGGAAAGAAAGCCAGTGTTCACTCGGTATGTCTGCCGGGGGTCCTCATCCGAGATGTGGAGGCGGCCTTGCCGGTGCTTATTGAGCGTGCAGGTTGTAGTCGTCTGCAGGTTGTGGGTCGAGTAGGCACCAAAGACGCCTGTCGAATGGCTTCTGAGGCGATCCTCAGTTCGTTCAGACGGCTGGCGGAGGTGGTGAAGACTGCTGGCCACTCACGCAGGGTGCAAGCAGAGCTCGCAACTTGCAGCATCGTTTCCAGAGTTGATCGAGGTCTTTTGGTTCGGAGCCGAGTGAAGGGTCTCAACCAAAGCCTTCGTCAACTCTGTGACGGTCTTGGCTGCAGATTTCTGGACCCGCGTTATCGCGTGGGGATTTATAGGTCAGAAGTGCACTACACACAGGAAGCACCTAATCGGGTAGCAGAGTACTTGTGGAGAGCACAGGACGGATTTTTAGGCTAGGCGGTAGTTTGAGGTGTACTGATGATCAATTTCCAGTCGATTCACAGCAATGGAACTCAAGCGGAGTTCAGAATAAAGACACATCGACTGTCACAATTTTATCAACAAACTATCGAAGTAGTCCTCATAAAGTTCCCGAATTTACTGCCCTCCATGAAAGTTCTCGCGCTCGAGTTATTCTTGGGACTAAGAGCTCTGAAACCCGAAGTGGAAAGCTCTGAGATATTTAGCGAGTCGTGGAACGTATATCGGAAAGAAAGATTAGAGGCCATAGAAGGGGGAGTTTTCATTGCAGTTGACAAAAATATTGTCTCTATTGAGAGCGAAGTTGAATGTCACAGTGAAGACGTCTGGTCGCGTATAACAGGTATAGGTGAAACCAAATTAACTGTAGGATTTTTTTACCGGCCACCCAATTCAGGTGTGGCAGTTCTAGAGTCATTCAAAGAAAGTCTACGGTCAACAGCGCGTAAATACTCAGATCATGCACTACTGGTTGGAGGCTTATTTAACCTGCCGAGTATAGACTTGGATGTCTATCGATTCACTGCGGGGGCTGCAGACAGTCTAGCGAAATACTTTTTTTGAGTACGTTTGCTGAAAGTTGTCTTGAGCAGCTAGTTCGGCAGTCCACATGGAATGGAAATATCTTAGACCTTGTAGCCACAAAGAGGCCTGACCTTTTCGACCATGTTAGTATGGAAATGAGGGTTAGCGATCAAGATGTCATTAAAGCAACTGTAATTAAGAAAGTTAATAAATCAGTCAAGAAAGCTAGGGGACTGTTTCAACTAGATAGAGCAGATAATCAGTTATTAGCATCTTACATAGAGAGTGAATTGCCATCACCTAGTACCAGTAAGACGGATGTAGAGGAATTATGAGCAAAGTTTAAGCAGATTGTAAATCGTGGTCTGTAGATTTACGTGCCTAGCAAGTGGATAAAGGATGGAAAAGATCCACCATGGTTTTACAAGGAAATTCGTAAGATGCTGAGGAAGAAGTGGCTGTTGAACCTAGGTTCAAAAGGGGACGCACAAACGACAACAAGCGAAGGTTAGTAGAGATTCTGCTAAGAGAATGTGCGAAGCAGACGACAGCTACAACCGTCACACCTTAGCAAAAGATCTGGCAGGCAACCAGAGAAAATTCTGGTCGTATGTAAAATCGCTTAACGGGTCTAAGGCTTCCATTCAGTCCCTTGTTGACCAGTGAGGTGTGGCAGTTGAAGATAGCAAAACGAAAGCCGAAGTTTTAAATTTCACTTTCAAGAAATCGATCACGCATGAGAACCGTTCAAACATAGCTTCATTTGATCAGCGGACAGACTCCTGTACGTACGTTGCGTTGGGAAGCAACTTAAAGATTTCAAAACAAATAAATCACCATGTCCAAATGGAATCGCAGTTCGATAGTACTCTACGACATTGTCCCATTACCTAGCTTGCCTTTATCGTGAATCCCTCGCCCAGCAAAAAGTCCCAAGCGTCTGGAAAATAACGCAGGTAAAATAAATGGAAATGCCGTTCGCCTGGTGCAAGTCTTTCGAGTTGACGCCACTTCGGCGACTTGCTTGTCGATGGGGATGAAATGATGATGATAAGGACTACACAACACCCAGTCCCTGAGCGGAGAAAATCTCCGACCCAGCCGAGAATAGAACGCGGGCCGTTAGGTATGACATTCCGTCGCTCTGACCACTCAGCTAACAGAGACAGACGTAGCGCAGGTGATTCCAATACATAAGAAACGTAAAAGAACGGACCCGCAAAATTACAGACCAATGTCCCTTGTTCTATTTGCTGCAGAATCCTTGAACTTTCTTGAAGCTACAAAGATTAAGTCCACGAATCAGCATAGTTTCAGAAAGCATCGCTAGTGCGAAACTCAGCTTGCCCTTTTCTTACATGATATAGTGAGAACTATGGATGAGGGGCAACAGGCAGATTCCATGTTTCTAGATTTCCGGAAAGCATTCGACACGGTGTCCCATTGCAGGTTGTTAACGAAGGTACGAGCATATGGAATAAGTTCACACACATGTGAGTGGCTCGAAGAATTCTTAAATAATAGAACCCAGTATGTTGTCCTCGACGTCGAATGTTCACTAGTCAGGAGCGCTGTAGGGAAGTGTGATAAGACCGCTGTTGTTCTCTATACACATAAAGGATTTGGCATACAGGGTGGGCAGCAGCCTGAGGTTGTTTGCTGATGATGCCGTGGTTTACGGTAAGGTGTCGAAGTTGAGTGACTGTAGGAAGATACAAGACGGCTTAGACAAAATTTCCTGTTGGCGTTAGGAATGTCAGCTAGCCCTGAATGTGGAAAAATATAAGTTAATGCGGATGAGTAAGAAGAACAAACCTGTAATGTTCGGTACAGTATTACAGTGTCCAGCTTGACACAGTCAAGTCGTTTAAGTATATGGGCGTAACGTTGCAAAGCGATATGAGGTGGAACGAGCGTGTAAGAACAGTGGTAGGGGAGGCAAATGGTCGACTTCGATTTATTTGGAGAATTTTAGGAAATAGTGGTTCACCTGTAAAGGAGACCGCACACAGGACGCTGGGTGCGACCTGTTCTTGAGTACTGCTTTAGTGTTTTCGATTCGTACTAGATCGGATTGAACGAAAGATCGAAGAAGGAGTTGAAAGGAAGGCTGCTAGATTTGTTAGCGGTGGGTTCGAACAACACGTTTTACTATGATGCTTCGGGAACTGAAATGGAAATTCCTGAAGGGAAGGCGGCGTTCTTTTCGGGAGACACTACTGAGAAAATTTAGAGAGCCGGTATTTGAAGCTGACAGCCGAATGATTCTGCTTCCGTCAACATACATCGCGTGTAAGGGCCACGAAGATAAGATACGAGAAATTAGGGCACTTACGGAGGCGTACAGACTGTCGTTTTTCCCTCGCTCTATTTGCGAGTGGAACTGGAGGGGAACTGACAAGTAGAGGTACAGGGTACCCTCCACCACACACCTTATGGTGGCTTGCGGATTATCTATGTAGATGTAGAATGTTTTTGTCAGCTGCAATGAAAACTCTCCCTCCTATGGCGTCTAATCTGACTTTCCGATATACGTTCCATTACTCGCTAAATATCGTAGACATTTCTTCTTCAAGTTTCAGCCAACTTTCGGTCCTAAAAATAATTTGAGCGTGAGAACTTTCCTGGAGGGCAGTAAAGTCCAGAGTGTCGCTACGAATACTTCGACAGTTTACTGATAAAGTACCGACAACAAGGTATCTTTACCACGAACGCGGTCTGAATTCCTGCCCATCGACTGTCGAGTGTTCATCAGAGTACCACAAACCTACCACATAACCTAAAAAAACACAGTGTGTGCTCCACAAGCACTCCGCTACCCGAGAAGCTACTTCCTTTGTGTAGTGCACTCCTGACCTATCTGACGTGACAAAACTCTAAGTTACACTAGCATTGTCTTTACGTTTGTGAACATGGTACAAAAAAAAAAAAAAAGGCAGATTGCCCGGATCCTTTTGAACATGATGCCAGTTTAAGCAATTTAGATGACTTTAATGTATTTTGATGAAAAACACAAGTCGTTCAGACGATTCTGAGCATAGCACAGAATTCAGGTGTGTGTGTGTGTGTGTGTGTGTGTGTGTGTGTGTGTGTGTGTGTGTGTGTTTCGCTGACGTGGAAAAACTGTTAGTTACATCCATCACGTAATTCTTTGGATAAATAGTTTTGAATATGCTGCACAAAATTCAGATTGTGTTTTCAACACAGCCCAAAAAATTCAGACCGTTTGCATACTACTGAACATGGCATAAATATCAGATCATTTGGATACATTTAAACATAGAGCAAATATCAAATTGTTGGGATATTTTCTAATTTGGCACAAATTTCAGATCGTTCGAATATTTTTGAACACGGTGCCATAATGACCACTATCACAAGTGAACTAGTCCACCCCGCTGTGATTACTGTATCTTTAATTTTTTTTCAATTTTATTTGAATTTTTTAAATTTCCTGCCACTTTGAATTTTCAGTTTTTCACCAGTGCGATCATCCATTTTTAAATTTTTCACCAGTGTCCTTCTGCAGTTCGCTATCTGGTTTGCGGTATCAGAGGGGGCTTGGCTTTTCTTTGCACTAGTCTCGTAGGAAATGGCCCAGGTGGTAGTAGCTACATTACTTCCAGCTATCTGCATAAATTCGTTTGCGTGTTAATACTGTGCTAGTATAATCGTCACATTATTTGAACCAGAACCAAAACCTGTTTAAATTGTATATTTCCTAATTGAAACTTCCTCCACACGATACTATTCTCTCAGTGATCCATCCCATACCTAACATTGCCGCCCGTACTATACCTGAGTCCCCAGAGTCCCGTTTTTATAATCGGCCAGTCCGCAACAAGTACTGGTCTGCTATCTTAAGGCTACTTCAGCTGAACTGCGAAACTAGAGATATGGAGAAGTATAAAGAAATTAATTTAAGGAAATACAAGGAAATTCTATGATGCTTCTGTACAATTGTGGGATTGAATCATCTTCCGTTCCAGGAATTCCTCAGGAGTTTGGATGCTGAGTACGGCGATATCGTATATCTTATGGAAGTAAGGTGGCTCAGTCGGGGCCAAATGTTTAAAAGACCTTATAGATAATTGAGGAAATCAAATCATACATGATATCAGAAGGAAAATCCGTATGGAAGAGCGGTTCTAGGCGCTTCAGTCCGGAACCGCGCTGCTGCTACGGTCGCAGGTTCGAATCCTGCCTCGGGCACGGATGTGTGTGATGTCTTTGGGTTAGTCAGGTCTAAGTAGTTCTAAGTCTAGGGGACTGATGACCTTAGATGTTAAGTCCCATAGTGCTTAGAGCCATTTGAACCATTTGTTGAAAATCCATGCCAAGACGTGACGATTCCAACTGGGTGGCATATTTAGCATTTTTGGTAGATTTGACTATTCATTTAAGTGACTTAAACAGGCGTCTGCAAGGTGGAAACCTACTTATCAGTATAATGTTTGAAACAATAAACGTTTTCCAAATGAAACTCACATTGTGGGAGCACAAGCAAATGCCGTGCTACAAGATGAATGTTAGCAAATGGAACAGCTAGCACACATGAAAATTGCCTTTCTAATGAGCAACTACGAGCAGCTGTGGGTAACAGCGAAATGTCCGGCACTGCTGGATAACGCCGTCATATAGTCTGATAACAATACAGTCCACACAGCAGATGTCATCAAGAATTGTGTACAGAGTTGGAGTGGGAAATCCTCCCCAACCCACGCTACCCGCCAGCCCCTACCCATGCGACTACGACCTCATTCTACAAGGAAAGAACAAATTGTATGGGGGTCACTTTGCAAGCAGAGCGGATTTCGTCAGGGCCTATTTGAAGACAGGTGACATACATTGATGGGTATGCTAATGGCATTCAATACGTATCCCATCGCTGGCAACGCCGTCTGAATCCACTGGGGGACCATTTTGAAGGACAGTAGGTGATTTTGATTGATTATTAGTGCATTTGTACTAGTACAAAATACATTTACACAGAGTTCCAATGCGTGAGTTTCATTTCACTCTTTGCTGTGACCTCCTGTACTGGAACCGTATTGTATGTTGACATTCAGATACACACTGCCTTAGTGGATCAACGCACGTCGTGGAATTATCATGTTATCGCATTACCATATGATGTACTATAGTTACCGTGACTTTCGAAATGACCCCCGTATGTCACCATTGTGTGGAAGCACGCACGTTTGTGAAGATATTTTCTAGAATAAAGCACACAAAGAAAAAAAATATATAACAGACATCTCAGATGAACACCTTGAGCACACCTTGAGAACTGCAATCACTTCGATCGAACTTGATACTGATCCATCTGAAACGCCCGCTAAACCCAGAACAGGTGATTAGGATTGTGGAAAGGGCCAAATAAGGTGTCGGTTACGTACACTCAAAATTGTAATTTATTCTAATTTATTGTAATTTAATCTCTAACCACATGACTGAATTTACGGAAACGGAAACACACAACACCATCAAGCCGCTTTCGTGCGGAAACAGGAGCCACCGCGTTTCCGCAGATTTCTTGCTACTCTACTCCTAACAGGGAACCACTTTTCTGATCCGTAAACTTAATATTCTCTACTGCCAAAATAGCCTTATGTAAGTCGACATAAGATGTCGGTCGATCAGAAAATACCAAACGCGACTGATACTGTGGGATCATTCCTTCAAGAGTAATACACGCTGATTTCAGTATATCCACTGTGGATGACGAACTGCGACTGTGATAAATTGCCGATTTATCTGGTAATAAATATGCAGCCAGTTGCCTTTTTAGTTTTTGGATACGATTCATTCAACCATAAACATGTTATCGCGCCACTGCAGGCTCATCACCAGAAGGAGATGTTACAAGCAAATTACGCTGTGGACCAAGTATAGCTACATGATATGCTGATGAGTGCACTGTCTTGTGGCATCCAAATCAAATATATTCCTATAATGTGCATTATACACAGTATTTAACTGCTCTTGGTTTTACTGGTTGTACTGAAAAATAATTTTCCGTGACCGTTCTCCAACCTTATTGTGTCCTTATAACAGTTGAACCGACCTATGAGCATAAATGTTGGGAACTCCATCTTTCTCTGGAGCAAAACTGAAGACAACTCAGCTGTAAACACTGGTAAGGGGCAGTCCCTGAGAGACAGAGCTATTACATGTAAAACATGGTACGTGCTGTGATTTATTCACAAACTAATGAGTAACGAAGAGGAAAATGGCAACTTCATTTCGATACAATTTTTTGGTAATATTTCCTAGAGGATTGGCTGTCTTCTGACTAGACAATACCGTTCTAAAGTTACCTTTTCTGCTAATAGTAGTTCGTAAAAAAATGGTTCAAATGGCTCTGAGCACTATGGGACTCAACTTCTGAGGTCATCAGTCCCCTAGAACTTAGAACTACTTAAACCTATCTAACCTATGGACATCACACACATCCATGCCCGAGGCAGGACTCGAACCTGCGACCGTAGCGGTCGCGCGGTTCCAGACTGTAGCGCCTAGCGCTCGGCCACCCCGGCCGGCAATAGTAGTTTGTACAAAAGTTTAGTGCATGCATTAAAAACTGGACAATATCGCTTCACAAATTGAGGCGTCTATAAAATCGTGTGCAAAGAATGCCCAGCTATTATATAGGACGGACTCGTAGAGCTATTAAGGCCAGACGTAAGGAGCGCCTTTTGGGTAAGAAAGGGGGAAATGTTCATAGTCCTTCTTTTGCTGGACATTTACTTATTTCAGACCATTCTCCGTGGAAATTAGAAGGAACCGTAATTTTATGTAAGGAAATAAAACGCTTTAAAGTGGATTTATTAGAAAAACTTGAAATTTACAAACATCTTACTAACAGAGATGGTAACGTTTTGAACGATCAGTTGCAACTCACGCGTTAGCACCTCCTTGTTGGCTCTAAACCACTGGTCGCGGTCATATAATACGTGTTTAACGATCTCCGCTAACATCACCAAATGTTCCGTTTTCCTCTAAATACTTCTTCTGTACTGTTCAGCTACTTACATTTTATATCACTAGGTTTCATTTTTCGTGGCCTTCTTAGTAGGTGTTCCTACAGTTGGTATGCCAGACAAAATGCATTTTGTAATTTGGTTTACATAAAAAAAAGTCTCTCTGCGCAAACCTCCGTATAGTTAAGCAGAAGGTTCTCATTTTTATGTTGTGATGTTATTTTATCCATTTTGCTCTTTCCTCCAACTTTTTTTTTAACGGAAGTAATTTTTTGTAATTGAATTATCTTCTGTGCGTTAAATTTACGTGCAGTAACACTCTGCTAAGTAAATGTTTTACAGATGACTCTATATTTAAGGCATATCTCTAAAATTATTGCTTTTATTATTGGCCTTCTTCAAGAAATTGTCATTTGGCTCTAATGTTAAATTGCATTACTTAAAATCGGCAAGATGCAGTGCTTACGCGCATGTACATGGCACCATCTGAATTCCAATTTTTTCTTATCGCTTATGTTTCAGTAGCGTTAAGCGGAAACTTCTCTTTTTAGTGACGTTGTTTTAGCTCATATTAGCTCTCATTTCCCCATACTCATATGTAAATAGAACTCTAGCTTCTGCATGCTGAATTGATGTACAGTATTACTCTGTCATAAAATGTGTTAGAGATTTTATACGTAATGTTTACCTGTAAATTTATTGCATTATTAGTAGTCTGGTAGAAGAAAGTTTCACTCTTTCTTTAATGTAAAATCCCGTTACTTAACACAAGCAAGGCGTAGTCCTAATGTGCATGTATTTCGAACTCTCTGCATCCCAATTTTAACTATCGCTTGAGTTTCTATCTCTGAACGGTTGACCTTTGTCTCAAGGATGGTGAATACTTATGTTATACAAATATTTTAATTCTTTGGACTCCTGTTATAATTTTGTATAGACACGTGCCTTTAGCAGTAGGCTAATAAATTTGTGCATTTATTATGACGTTCGCTGAGTGTAATCTAGCTGCTGGCTTAAGCCATTGCATGAGATGACTCTGATTTTCATAGAAATTTTAAATATGACAAGACCTGCTCGGCTTCAGCTAATGTAATTTACCACCATGTGATGTAACAAGTGGGTAAGCTTACCTCACAAATATTTTCTATTATTAATATTTTGTTATGTAAGAAAAATAATTTATTACCATTCCTATACATTTTTAGGACTCACTTCTTCTGAAGAAGATATTTTTATAAATATAGAAACCTAGGTCAAGGGCTAAATGAATCTTTGGTTTTCAACTGGTTGGCTGATTTTTTGCAACGTGTTCTTGAGATGTTTCACAATAATGTTCCGTTGAATCACCCAGCAATTAAACAGTGATAAGTCAATTGTAAATGCTTCAGTCTAAGAGCAAACAATTTTAAGTAACCATTGACTTATTTTTAATAAGATTTTAGACAGAATTTACTATTATAAAATATGTCATCACTTTAGAAATATTTGGATACAATGGACGTACTTGAATTGTCTTATCTACGAGAATTTATTATAGTTCTACTGCACAATTTCTCAGAACAACCAACTTGTCCTTTACCTTGTTTACAACTTAGGTCTCTAGTTACTCTCCTCACATTGCAATGCGCATACTGTACGATGTGTGGTGGACCAATCGCAACGATCCTGGATTCGAGAGTCAAATTGTTACACACAGACAGTCGAGATCTGTCCATCAGCGGTTCCTCAAAGTCACCTGAGGAAATGTTGGCGTACCCTTATCAAGACCGCAGATACTTACTATCCGCGTCCACTGCCCCGTATAGTATCAAATTGTTGATGAGATTCCAACCTCCCTCACCAGGGATTACGGGTGGGTAAAGTTCCTGGCTACACGGTTTATTTTTGTTTTCACTCGGTTTACCAACACTCGAGCATGAGTATTTCCATGGGTCTGAAGGTATGAAAGGGGAAAAAATTAGAGAAAAATATTGCTTTAATAACGTCGGACAGTGGGGGAAAGTTATGGCAGCCCGAGGGAGGCAATATATTTTTGTGGTTTGCTTTTTCCCCTTTTTTATCTTTGAAACTAAGGAGCTGTTAATTGAAATTGCATTGCTTTAATGTTTTATAGTATGATTTACTTCTGATTTATAAAATTAGAGTAGAACGAGAACGCTGATGCTACGAAGGTGCATCAATAAGTGCATGTCGTCGAAGACAAGTGAAGATAATATTTTATGACTCCGCTGCCAGGAATACGGACAGAAGCTGAAGAATAATGAACAAACAAAAATACTTCGAAATAAATTCGCTGAATGGGAATAACTTGGCTTCGGCAGTGTACTACCGACTGGTGGTATATGAAAGATTGGGCCGGACCGGGACTCAAACCCGAATTTCGCACTTATTGCGAATGGTCGCCTTTACCTTTACACTCTCCTTGCATGCCTCCCGAATCGACACAACGTCACCAAGAGGTGGTACAGCTATACCTAACGCAGCTGAAGCCGTTATTGACATTCAGCGAATTTACTTCGAAGTAATTTTGCTCGGTTGCCTGTCGTCAACAGTATCTGTTCATTCAGACATGGCCGGTCGTTGTGGCCGAGAGTTTCTAGGCGCTTCAGTCCTGAACCACGCGGCTGCTACGGTCGCAGGTTCGAATCCTGCCCCGGGCATGGATGTGTGTGATGCCCTTACGTTAGTTAGGTTTAAGTAGTTCTAAGTCTAGGGGACTGATGACCTCAGATGTTAAGTCCCATAGTGCTTAGAGCCATTTGAACCATCCAGATATGCAAGCAAATAATAAGCGCTTGGACTGATTCCTAGGCTAGATGGAGGGTACTCAAGAACGTGCCATTTGAAATTTGACAGCGAGTCGATTGTACAGGTGGTGGGATTCACGTTGTCATATGTACTGAGGTGACAGAAGTCATGGGATACCTGCAAATATCATGTCGGACCTTCCTTTTTCCCGGCGTAGTGCTGTAGCTCTACTCGGAATGAATGCAACAAGTCGTTGGAAGCACCCTGCAGATATATTGAGCCATGCTGCCTCTACAGCCGTCGTCAGAAGATAATGTGTGGCCGGTGCTAGATTTTGTGTAAGAACTAATCTCTCGATTATGTCCCATATACGTTCGATGGGATTCATGTATGGCTATCTGGGTGGCCAGATCATGTGCTCGAATTGTCCAGAATGTATTGTAAATCAATCGCAAACAAAAGTCAGTCGTTGTTTGGGAATATGAAGTCCATAAATGTCTGCAAATGGAATCCAAGTAGCCGAATATAACCATTTCCAGTCAATAATCGGTTCAGTTGGGCCAGAGGACTCAGTACATTCCATGTAAACAGAGCCCACACCGTTATGGAGCCACCACCAGCCTGCACAGTGCCTTGTTGACGTGGAGTCTGCGCCACACTCGAACCCCACCATCAGCTCTTACTATCTGAAATCGGACTTATCTGACCAGGCCACAGTTTTCCAGTCGTCTAGGGTCCAACCGATTTGGTATACCGTTTTACAATGAAAATGCTAAATCTATGGGGTTAATGCGCTAATTGTTTCATAGTCAAACTCGACCAGGTTGAACAACATAGCGTTAGGACGCAGAGCTAGAGCACTGCTATACAGTAAGGACTTCTGTGGTAGAAAGAGTGCCGCTGGTCTATGAGTGCATTTTCTACGGCAGCGCTGCTCCCTGCGGGAAAGCCGCGAACGACGCCGCGTGAAATATTTACGTCCATTAGCCTGCGTGCTGTTTTGTTACGCAGCGTTTACTGTGTTGTACCCTCAGACCTCGCCGCAGTACCCCGCCAGTGCCATCGAGTGGAAAAACTGGCAGCCTGGGGATCCGTGCTTTAACGTCATCGCTTTTTTAAACAATGGCAATAGAAGTTACGCTGCAGTAATTTTGAAATAAGAAAGGTCGTGATATCCTCTGGGTGCTGGCGAAATTGTGACAGATGCAGCAGAAACAACAACAGTACGGGATTTCGCTGAAATAACTACATTTTTTTTTGACATTCAACTTCCAATGTTAACATTCAGGAAGGAGGGACAGGCGTTCTTCGATGAAGTTCAAATTTTCTATATTTCCATGTAGATATTCAGAGTAAGTTATTAAAAAAAAAGTGTGATACAAACTAAAATTTTGGTTAGTTAGTTGTTTGAGGATTTATCAAGTTGCACTCCTAAACTGATCGTATCTGCAACAATGATCATTGCATACCTCATTCTCATCTAAAAACTCTAACCAACGAGACAATTCTCAGCTTATAAAACATTGCTTGTTGTGTTCTTAGTGAATGTTGCTTCATGGGTATTAGGCTGTAACCAAGGCATG
This sequence comes from Schistocerca piceifrons, assembly GCF_021461385.2. Taxonomy (NCBI): domain Eukaryota; kingdom Metazoa; phylum Arthropoda; class Insecta; order Orthoptera; family Acrididae; genus Schistocerca; species Schistocerca piceifrons. Next base: position 329,239,564 of record NC_060141.1, read on the forward strand.
TATCTGTACCTAACGCATTGTCTCCTAATGCTGGAGATATTATTAGAGGTTAAAAAGGCTAGATAATAATTTTAAACTTAAACAGGTTCAGAAAAGTCGAAGTGATTGTTTCGTGACGTCATCGGAGAGCTGCATATGTTCGCCAAGTCGCGCCGTCGTGTGTAAATAGAACATGGTGATGAAGAGTTAGGCGGTGTTGCCAACTTGTTTGATTTCAGTTCTTATTCTTTCCTGTTAAGGTCGTGCTTGCGTATTTCTATGCCCCCTCTGTACGTCCCAGCCCTCTCTGTTCATTCCAGCAGAGTGGTGTTTAGAACTCGATTTAATCATAGTATCAGAGAAACGAGGTTGATGATTCCCTTGTTCAAGTCGATTATCTGCTACTGGTTATTTTTCCGTGTTTCCCAGACGATCATTGCTCTTTTGGTCATTAAGAGGGGTACTGACACTTCTTTTTATTGTTCCTATGTACACCCTACCAGATGTGCAAAGGATTTTATGTACTCGTGAACACATAGGCTACGAAATAAACCCATAACCTTAACAGAACAGAAGAAGGAGTTAAATTAGGCAAGCTGTGAGCGTTAGGGCTAAATGAAGCCACAGGGCCCAACCCTTCACCACTTAGTCAGCGGTCTGATGACGTCATGAAACGACCATGCGAGGATACCTTTAAACAGCTTGTAACATCTGTATCGATTAGGCGTAGGTTTATACTATGTAACTGTGTATCTGTGATTATGAAGCGTTTGTTCTTTGTTAGTTAAGGTCATTGAACTGTGACAGGAAATTTGAAATTTAATTATGTTTAAAATAATGAAATGTTATATTATATGCATGTTTATAAAGAAAACATTGTTTGTTGGAAGCTGGTTCATGCTTAGGTCACTTGTATTGTATAACATAATAGTTGTAGGGAAATCCCTCAGCAACGGTACTGGCTCGATACGATGTAAAAGGTGGTTCTGGCGGTCGAACTGGGCGGCTCCTTGGTGGGAACGGTACGCAGTCATTGCGTTGCACGGTAACACATCGAGGGTGCCAAGCGAGGATTTGGAAGCCGTTTTGCAAGGAATTTTGCCTCGGATGTGGAAGTGGCTGTTGCATGGTACCCTCGTCAACAAGGAATGGCTCTAACACGTTAAAAATCCGTCGCCAAGAAGAAATTGTAAAGAGCATTCAATCATCAAGAGTCGTGAGTACAGTTAGCCACCCCGTCGCTTGCCACCACTACTTCGCCACTGCTTCATCAACTTCGTGCATACAGATATGTATCTGAGCATGGACCAGTTAATTTGTGTGAGTGTTTTCAATAATAATCTAAGGGCTATAAACCTGTGCTTAGAACCATAACCTTTATCTTAATAATGAACTAATGCAGGATCCCTTTCTAGGTGTTCAGAAAACCGAGTATCCTGTTTCTAACGAATTAGTGATTTACTTCTGTGTATTAAATGTGCTAGAATTCAGTGCCAGACTGAGTAAATATTACTGTCTAGAATAGCTGCTTCACAGGTGATGAAAAAGGCACACAAGTTAAACTTATTTGAACCATAATTTAGCTTTGATTGCTGTCATGAACGATTTTTTTGAGGTTAATCGAGCTCAGTATTGAGTAATTTGCTTTGAAGGATGAAAACATATACTGTTCCAAGTGGGGCTAAGAACTGAATTTAGTTGAATTCAGTTTTACTACTGAAATAATCATAGTGTTTGACTAGTGATACAGTATTAGTTTATGGGTCCCCATCCTATTATTTTCATATTAGAAAGGTAATTGGAATATTATCGCTACTAAAGAAATCTGATACATTTCTGTAAATTGGAGTGTAAACAGTGTAATGTAGTATTATTTAATTTTATTTGTGGTATTTATATGTCAGTTAAGTCAGAAACCTTTTCATGTACAATGTCAATTCAGTGCTTCCTGCATTAACATCTCAGTACTGAGTCACGTGATGGTCGTGATGGTAACTGTTGTTATTATGAGTGGGGTACAATTTTGCTTTTTATGATTACTGGTATGTGCATTAATGGTAACTACTGCTACCCACAACTGAGACTGCCCTGTATGCGTGTGTATCCAGTTTGCTATCAAAGGGACTCTTAATGAAAGTCACTACAACAACTAATGTTCAATTTTATTGAACATAATATTTCAAATTCATGTGCCAAATTGGGCTGGCGACCGTTCGATTTTTCATTCGTATATGAACTTTACTACTTTCATTATCCCCAAAGTAAAAACCTGTTCAGTTTTTCTATTAATTACAATATATTCCAAATTACTGTCCGATACCTTCATCCATTAGACACACGCAAGGTCAAAACTCAAAATCCTCCCAGAAGGTAACATTGGTTTGTGCCCCAGCCATCGAGTATTATAAGCTCCGCTTACTGAATTTATCGAAGTCATATTTTTTGTTTATAAATGGATTTGGATATCGCCCACACTTCACGCCTCTTAATGGCTTTTAACCTTTAATGCGCAACAGCTTCAAACTGTTAAAAGGAAAAATGCCATACAATTTCAATTACAACAACAATTATTAGTTATATTCATTTAACCTGGTATTAATTACATGAGCTAAGAGAATTAAAACACATTCATTAATGCAGAGTACAGGCAAATGAAAACGGACATATGAAAAACAGGACACTTTATTGTTTCTAAAGTAATCCCCATAATAATTAATAGAGTTATCCCTCTGTGAGACAAGACGTCATTGCCTTCATGGAAAAATGTTTGTGGTTGCTCACGGAAACAAGCGCGGGCCGGCATGTTGCCAAAATTGTTTCGACTACGATGCAGAAGTTTCGCTGGGAATCTCTTGCACATCGTCCGTACAGTCGCTATTTCTCCCCATGTGGTTTTCATATTTTTGGAGCCATGAAGCAAGACGTTCGTGGCTGTTGATTTTCTTCGGAGAAAATGATGCATGCCGATGTACAATCGTGATTCTGTAGGCAGCCGCAAACATTTTTCCTTGAAGTCATTGACACTCTTATCTCACAGTGGGATAAATGTATCAATACCCACAGCGATTAAGTTTGATATAATGAACAGTTCCCTTACTTTATTTTTCTCCATCTGTCTCGTTTTCACTGCCCTTACACAAAAGGAGGGATCATAACAATATGCATACTTTTACTACATTGTAATGTAAAAAAAATGCTTTTTCTGTATTCTTATTTAACCTTATGCTGTAAAATCGCTTAACAGTTTATACACTTTTGGATCTTTTGTCGGTAAAAAAGGCTGAACGTTCGTTGGTAATTCATTGTTAGAGGATATCATACGCTGCAATAGTATTCTGTTTCTTGGTGTCTTCTGTTCGCAGGCGACGAAAATGTGCTTATCGCCTTCTTCAGTGCCACTTCATAGGCAGATAATGGGATCACATTAAGGTGGCAGAGACGCGCTGGAATCTGCAGTGACTAAATTTAAGGCTTGCCTTTGTCTTAGTAAAGCTACTGTTGCATTTGCGATTTTAGTATTATGGACGCAATGTAAATTAGGCAACACTGCCAAATGGCGACTCTTTACTTTCGTAGGATCTTTGCCTGTCAGTGTTCCACTATTCTAGACCTTATAGTACGTAGGAGAGCGTCACTGGCACTTCATCATATTTCACTAAACGAGAGTACACAGCTTCCTTGGCCAGAGTATCTACGTCTTCATATGCCATAATTCTGCTATGCGCCATACCCCAGAACACAAACCATTTCTATAATATGCCATTCGAGATAATGTTTGTTGTTGATTTCGTCGCATCTTAAAGGTAACAATGCTGAGCTTCAATATGGTAAAACAGTGATTCTTCCCTCAACTCTTATACATATTTAAGTCTCTCTAAAATCGTTGTAAATTCTACAGTGTCCATGGTCGCCGCTTCAGGGAGCTTGAATTTCGTCCCTCGGTTAGTCTTGCCGTATGGAATACACTTCCATCTCAGTCTTTTTGTTTAGAACCATCTGAGTAAATCTGACATGAGGATGGCATAGCTATTAAATTGACTCCCAAAATTTCTCATTGCCAGTACCTTGGACGTGTGGAAGCTGGACCTTAATGTTCAGCGTCTCTAAGGTGCTAGTGTAGGGCGTGCTGAAGCAGCTCACATTTTTATGTATAGTCTCTGATGATGTATCGAGTATCAACAGACGAAACATTAGGCCCATAGAACAAAAATCATCAACGACTCAAATACTAGCCCTGAAGACCTTCATTAAACGCTTCTTGTAGTTCCCATAAGATATTTTGTAACTATTTTATGTTTTTTGTAAGCTAAACAAAACTGGTTTCCTATTCTTAAACATACCCATATGTTTGTGTTGCGCTTCTGAACAACGCAAGTGGTGTGATTACATAAACGCTAACTGATAAAAAGATTCGCCAAATCCAACTGAAAGCGTATTCGCTAAATCCAACTGAAAGCGTATAACTGTCGTGCAGTTAACATTACTAAAAATAATTAGAAAACCTAAAACTGTTTACTAAATAAGCTGTTCTGTGAAATTCTGTGTTGCAATGCAGTGAACAGTGCTAGAATTAGTGACGTCACAGTACGTGACTTGTAGTTCCAATACAAAAAGCTGACAGTTTAAAAGTTTTACATAAAATTTCCAATGGGGTTTTGAAAGAAGAAATGTCCGAAATACTTTTCTGAACTGCCCTATAAATCTACTTATGCAAATTGACTAATAAGATTCCACACATTAAATGATGCAGACACAAATGAACAGTGCATTGTAAGAATAAGACTTTGTGACAAAAAAATAAAATCTGAACTGAACTTAACCTAAATCTATCCTGATAATAATTCTGAAATGCAAAGCTTAAGTGTGAATGGCTTGTAGTAATCGAAACTCTATACAGATCGAAAGTGGCGAAAATAACAATGCAGCGCAGCAGCAAACCAGGTAAAGAAAAGAAAGTCTTGCACAAGTACGGGAAAAGACGTCCAGCTGTGCTAAGCAGGTTATGTTTTACTCAGAATGACTGTATTCCGCTCACTACAGTGCATCGACACTCAGTTAAAAACAAAATTTTCGTAAAGAGACGGTGGTAGAAACTCGACTTATTAAATGATTGAAATAGGCTAGCATTCCAAAACTATACTGTAACTGTGGTTCCTTACCAACTGCGATCATCCCTACAAAAATCACTCATACAGACATACACTGATAAGCCAAAACATTATGACAACTGTCGAGAACGACGTTGGATGCCTGCAGAGTGGCGTTGCCGTGACGCGACAGTGTGTAAGTGGAGCAAGACACGGACGGGGGATCGCCCTTGCGATGATATGGGCTGCAAATGGAGAAATCCTTTTAGATAAGTGACTTTGACAGAGGGCAGATTATTATTACGCAGAGTCTGTGAACAAGTGTCCCGAAAACCGAGAAGCTGTTCGAATGTTCACGTCATACTGTCATGAGTATCTAAGGAAAGGGGCAGAAGGACAGTGCAACTACCACTAAGCGCTAAATAGTTGGAAGTCCACGACTCTTCACAAAACATGGTATTCGGAGGTATGTCTACTCTGCAAAGTAGGATGATGTTGATCTGTGGCATAGTTACAAAATCAGCTTTCTCCGCATTTGTACCGCTGTGGTCTGTTAGCGATTTCCAGACCGTTCAGTACCGTGACCAGCACCCGACTCCTTCATTTATTTCGCACCGAATGCTACTGACAACGAAGATCACATCTCTTGCACTCAGAACCTCTGTGGCGTAACATATCGACTATTGAAGATTTTCATTTGAAAAATATCCGTACAACTGTAGCGGTGTTTACAACCTCTGGTCTCTTTTACTAAATTTCAATTTTCTGAGGCTCGATATACGTGGATACGAAGATACCAGGAGCCAATGAAATACAACCTCCATCGTGTTTGTGCGTAAACTTTTTCTAGAAAACCAATCATGATATTTTCCTATACCATTATTTCTAGCTTCCTCAGCATTTTCGCAGGCCGCGATGTCCGAGCGGTTCTAGGCGCTCAGTCCGAAACCGCGCCACTGCTACGGTCGCGGGTTCGAATCCTGCCTCGGGCATGGATGTGTGTGATGTCCTTAGGTTAGTTAGGTTTAAGTAGTTCTAAGTTCTAGGGGACTGATGAAGTAGCACTATCACCATTGGAGTTCCGGTATCCAATTTCCGGGTGACAGACGAGAAGTGGTGGTGGTGGTGGTTAGTGTTTAACGTCCCGTCGACAACGAGGTCATTAGAGACGGAGCGCAAGCTCGGGTTAGGGAAGGACTGCGAAGGAAATCGGCCGTGCCCTTTCAAAGGAACCATCCCGGCATTTGCCTGAAACGATTTAGGGAAATCACGGAAAACCTAAATCAGGATGGCTGGAGACGGGATTGAACCGTCGTCCTCCCGAATGCGAGTCCAGTGTGCTAACCACTGCGCCACCTCGCTCGGTCAGACGAGAAGTCCCAGATGTGTTTGAAACTTCTGAAGTTTTTTCTTTTCCAAATCTCAAAACGTTTTTTGTCCTCCGTTGATCGCGATTGTCAGTTTTCGCTTTCAACTTTATACCCATGGTGAAGAAAATACTCAAAGCGACGAATTCATGCGGTAAGTTTTGTAAATTGGAAACATTAACATCTATATTTTTTTAGTGGAATCGTTAATTATTACATTTTTTACCAAATCGAAATTACTAAATTGTTTTGACGTTGCTCTGCGCAAGTAGCAGCGCAAAGGCTATGTATTAGATGTTATAGCATTACAGACCTGCCCATTAATCACTGTGAAAACCATTTTAAAATGTGTTACTATTTCTTTTCCCTTCGAAACGGCTTGAAGAAAACATAGAGACGAAATTTGATGTTTGACATATTTCTTCTCATTTAAAGTAGACGTTAGATTTTCATAAAAAATTGTAGCCTCATTGGTCTACAAAACGAGGTGATGAAGCCGCAGAGTTTTCCCACATCACTGCTTGTTGTAACATAATATTTTTGGATATTAGCTGCAATGGAAACGAAGAAGTTGATAAAAACATTAACGTCAAAAACACTTCCATCAGTAAATTTTCATTTGTACTCAGTGTGTCCCGAATAACCATCAAAACCACATTTTAACACCAATCTCGCATTACCTCAGTATCCGTTAGCTTGCGATGGTGACTTTGTCTTTGACGATACTAGCAGCAGCAGAGGAAACAGACGAGCGAAAACTCATTTTGAATAGCCAACGATGATTTCAATTTACTTATTGTATTACATAAATCAATGTCTTTTATTCTCCTGCTTGGATCACTTGTTCTCTTCAACTTCGTATTTGGTCGACCACGCTCCTTTGATTCCGCGGATTTTGCTTTCGAGGTGCTAGTTGTCACCGTTCTCGAATCTTGAGATTTTTCATTAGTTGTCCACACAATCTGTAGACAACGTGGTAGAATTATTGTGCAGAATTTCTATCTTATTTTAGGTTTTTGGCACTAATTACAATGAAAGTTTCATATTAATGTATTACATTTCAATAATCACTTTAATAATCGTGGAAGAAAAACGCCACTCCTTATTGTTTTGAAGAAATCGTTTAGTTGTTCTTTGAGATTGTTTCCATGATCGTTTAAGTGTGGACAACACCTTCAGGGATTGTCAATCTTCGTCAAGAATTTGACAATAGCTACTTATCTTTGTCGAAAAATAATGGTCTAAAAATTTAGGTTGCGTGTCCAAGTCCGAGTTGAAATTGTTCTGTACAACTTGCAACAGTTTTCGACTAGTGTAGATAATTTTATCAACATGCGAATCTAAAATACATACATAATGTGATGAAGTATTAGTAACTGCTCCCTACCGTGAAAAATAGGAACTATTAAAACAATTTTCTGCAAATCCTACTGGATTGCAGCGCTGTAAAGGACATGTCCTACTCGTTTCGATACTACCAACACACTTCCATATTTGCAACACTGTCTTCATTCGAATTATTAGCTGCACAAATAATAGAAATTTAATGATACATTAAAATAAAACACTCGTTGTATTAGTATTCATTAAAATTATAAAAAAGGCAACAGTGGCTCTAGCGGTCGTTCCTAGTCTATCGAAACAATCTCCCAGCGTGGCTCGGCGTCGTTTATTTCTAATCTCAAAAGTACAGGATCAGAGACAGGTACAATTTTCTTTCATATTATACTAAAAAAAACATCACAAGCTACATGTCCCATGCCTGAAATTTCTGATTAATGCTGAATGCATAACTGTTTTGCTAATTTTCAGTAAACATTTTTACAAGGACAACACTTACGTAGACTCATCTTTGACACTAATTTATAACATTCAACACTATAAATTAATGAAAACATTACACACGTTAATATTCTACTTACCTTTCTTAACACTGTCCATAAACAAAAGTGAAATAGGAGAGTCATGTAAAAAGTTATACGCAGTTTCAATGACGATGATATTTCGAAGATACTACAAGCCGTTAAAGCTGTGCCGAGAACAGTAACATTGAATTAACGTAATATCTTACGTATCAAAGATATCGTAGTTTCCTTTCGGAAGAACATGCACCAGTGCCCCATCTACAAGGTTCTATATCAGTCACCGTATTCGGTCACTAACACTTTTTTTTTCGATTCTTGGCCACCTTTTTGCAGACCCACGCTACTGAGCTCTGTCCCGGACGTCTCCAGACACGACTTCACTGCTCACCGGGACTCACGTCGTAGCGGATTTCATCACTGAAAATTCTACTCCAGTCAATGAGATTCCAGGCCGAGTGTGTTGTGGTGCACGTCGGATCAATAATAATGATGAATCCGGTGCGCCGAATGCCTCTCTGACAACTGCTCGGTCCTCGCGTTCTATCGTCTCTCTAGGTCGACCGGCTCCTTCTTGGTTATTGTTCACTCATTCCTGCCAACATCGTCTAATAGTGAAATCTGCTCCTATTCAGATGTCGAGTGATTCACCGATTACTCCAACCGGCTTGTTTGAGTCCATCTACACATCTCTCAAATGCTGACATCTACGTATATTGTCGGCGCGCCTGTCTCTGAGGCTTGGGTATTGTGCACCGGAATACGCGCATTGATATTCACAAAGACTGTATGCCTTGGTATCGACATGTCCCCTGTTTACTATCCTTGCCATATGCGCAGTGAAACTGCGCTGCTGCATCACACGTTCATTCATCACCCTCCAAATTTTACTCAATTTAGCATTTTCCGTCGATACTTCTACGAACATCGATTTGTGACGAGTTTGCACAATTCCTTCGGGAATTCTTTTTTCCTTTGTACTTAAGACAGCGCTGTGGTCGCGTGAATTTGGGCCCAACAGCCTCCACTCTTGTATAGTAAGCTAAGTCTGTGAAGAGTCGAAATACAATCACAGCACGGCAGGACCACTGTCTTGCCCAAAGGGCGTTAAGATTAGACCATATTGTTGGTTAGACATTTGTACATGTCAAATGCTGTACAATTGTCTGCTTCCAATATTTAAGGCCATCTATGTCGAGCAGGAGTGGTGGCGAAAGTACGATTGTGCGGCTTGCAACTGATCAGAAACCACAAACGTCTCACACTGCAACATGCACCGCTAGATTGCTGAATGCAAAATGAACGGTTTCGGAGGATTTTCTTAAAATTAGGAGTCACAGTCATCTAAATGATGACGGTTTTACCACTTGCCTGTTACTTTGTTTCTTTTCGGATACTATTACGATTTCGGCTTTGTAACCATTGTAACATCAGGATTGATTGTCACGTAGTAGATGAAGTTAAGGAATTCCACCACCTAGGCAGCAAAATAACCAATGACAGAAGGAGCAAGGAGGACATCAAAAGCAGACTAGCACTGGCGGGATTTTCTGGCCAAAAGAAGTATACTAGTATCGAACATAGGTGTTGATTTGAGGGAGATTTTTCTGAAAATGTACAGCTGCAGAACAGCATTGTATGGTTGTGAAACATGGACTGTGGGAAAACCGGAAGAGAAGAGAATCGAAGCATTTGAGATGTGGTGCTACAGACTAATATTGAAAATTAGGTGGACTGATAAGGCAAGAAATGAGGAGGTTCTGAACAGAATCGAAGAGGAAAGGAAAATGTGTAAAACACAAGGAGAAGGGTATGATGGTAGGACATCTGTTAATTAGCTAGTGTTCGATTGATCAATCGCACGGTACGGTAGCCGTTATGATGTGGAACGTGCCAAGTGCACAAGAAATGCACACATGAAACAAGATTTTTTAATATATATATTTTACAATACAGAGTTAAAGATTAATATTTCTATTATTTACCCCATTCCCTTAAATGGCACAAAATGCATATACTATATTCATATATTTATTTATTCTTATTCAAGAATTCATCTATGGTATAGAAGGCATTGTCAAGGAGATATGATTTCAATTTACTTTTGAAGCTATTACTGTTGTCTGTTACGACACCAGGGAATGATTTTTATGTTACTAGAGAGAGCTGTAGAGGGCAAAGCTTGTGGAGGAAGACAGAGATTGCGATACTTCCAGCAAATAATTGAGGACATGGGTTGAAAGTGCTACTGTTAGATGAAGAGGTTGACACAGAACAGAAATCCGTGGCGAGCCGCATCAAACCAATGATTCAGCAAGTAACGTACATATGTCAAACTCAGCACCTTATTGTACTACAATTTATACCTTGTGAAGTCACACCGAAGATATAGTCAATAGGTAACATACCATTATTGCCCTTTCAATATTAGACTGGACGCTACGAAAAAGTATCACAAACAATTTAACTAACTTTGAAAGGTTTCCTATGCAGTAAACTGTAATATTTTCCTTATATAAGTACGGACTTCAGAAATCAAGGTACACATATCGTCCCACATTAAGGCCATTGCGCAAAAAAGTGATACATTTGCAAAAAAGAGATATTTCGGGTTTCCTGCAGAGACAGTTCCGCTGTGATACGGATAACAGGCGCATCACAGTGCGGAAATGAAATGGTGCGGCAGCTGGAAACGTACGCCAGAGGTGAAGTATGTGGAACACTAAGAATCATGCAGAATCACCGTGAAATTATGGCTATATAGAACAAAATGTCGTGACTAGTAGTAGTGTAATGCTACCAACAATTTGACAAAGGCTGCACAGACGTGGGTGGCGCTAATCGGGAAGTCCAGTCTAGTGCCATGCGATTTCCATCTTTCCTGGAAGCTGAAATAACATCAGAGGGCAAACTGTTTTTGCAACGATGAGGATGTTCACAGAACGGTTTTCGAATGGATTCGTCACCAAGGAGCGAATTTCTGTCGTCGTGGAACTGAACTTGTTAGAACTACAATTGAAATGTGCTTTCACTGCAGAATTACTTCGAAATAACTACAGTAGTGCATTCCGAAGCAAATAAAATAACGGGCAAATGGAGAACGCATTATCATTTAGGGGATTTTCGAGCGGATTTCATTTCAGTATTCCTGTTTTAATGGTTGTGTGCATTCTACTGGTTTAGTGAGCTCTGCTGAGAGTTTTTAAAACCCAGAGTAATACCTCATCTTTAGACAAGTTCACATAATATGTTTCAGAAAGACAACAGCAGGCCGCATGGAACGGGGATTGTGGGAGCCTTGTACCAAGTACGACGGGTTCAAATGGTTCAAATGGCTCTGAGCACTATGGGACTAGCCGGCCGAAGTGGCCGTGCGGTTAAAGGCGCTGCAGTCTGGAACCGCAAGACCGCTACGGTCGCAGGTTCGAATCCTGCCTCGGGCATGGATGTTTGTGATGTCCTTAGGTTAGTTAGGTTTAACTAGTTCTCAGTTCTAGGGGACTAATGACCTCAGCAGTTGAGTCCCAAAGTGCTCAGAGCCATTTGAGCCACTATGGGACTTAACACCTGAGGTCATCAGTCCCCTAGAACTTAGAACTACTTAAACCTAACTACCCTAAGGACATCACACACATCCATGCCCGAGGCAGGATTCGAGCCTGCGACCGTAGCAGTCGCTCGGGTCCGAACTGAAGCGCCTAGAACCGCTTGGCCACCGCCCCGGCTTGACGGGCTCCACTGCTTTCTTGACCAGCACACTCGTCAAACATGTTACCCATCAAACATTTATATACAGGGTGGTCCATTGATAATGACCGGGCCAAATATCTCACGAAATAAGCGTCAAACAAAAACACTACAAAGAACGAAACTCGTGTAGCTTGAAGGAGGAAACCAGATGGCGCTATGGTTGGCCCGCTAGATGGTGCTTCCACAGGTCAAACGGATATCAACAGCCTTTTTTTAAATAGGAAACCCCATTTTTATTACATATTCGTGAAGTACGTAAAGAAATATGAATGTTTTAGTTGGACCACTTTTTTCGCTTTGTGATAGATGGCGCTGTAATAGTCACAAACGTATAAGTACATGGTATCATGTAACATTCCGCCAGTGCTGACGATATTTGCTTCGTGATACATTACCCGTGTTAAAATGCACCGTTTACCGATTGCGGAAAAGGTCGATATCTTGTTGATGTATGACTATTGTGATCAAAATGCCCAACGGGCGTTTGCTTTGTATGCTGCTCGGTATCCTGGATGACATCATCCATGTGTCCGGACCGTTCGCCGGATAGTTAGGTTATTTAAGAAAACAGGAAGTGTTCAACTAGATGTGAAACGGCAACCACGACGTGCAGCACATGATGATGCCCAAGTAGGTGTTTTAGCTGCTGTGGCGGCTAGTCCGAACGTCAGTAGCAGGCAAATTGCGCGAGAATCTGGAATCTCAAAAACGTCGGTGTTGAGAATGCTACATCAACATCGATTGCACCCGTACCATATTTCTGCGCACCAGGAATTGCATGGCGACGACTTTGAACGTCGTGTACAGTTCTGCCACTGGGCACAAGATAAATTACGGGACGATGACAGATTTTTTGCACGCGTTCTGTTTAGCGACGAAGTGTCATTCACCAACAGCGGATCTGACGTCCCCGGATTTCTCTCTGTGGGGAAAGTTGAAGGATATTTGCTATCGTGATCCACCGACAACGCCTGACAACATGCGTCAGCGCATTGTCAATGCATGTGCGAACATTACGGAAGGCGAACTACTCGCTGTTGAGAGAAATGTCGTTACACGCATTGTCAAATGCATTGAGGTTGGCGGACATCATTTTGAGCATTTATTGCATTAATGTGGTATTTACAGGTAATCCCGCTGTAACAGTATCCGTTCTCAGAAATGATAAGTTAGTGAAGGTGCATGTATCACATTGGAACAACCGAAATAAAATGTTCAAACGTACCTAAGTTCTGTATTTTAATTTAAAAAACCTATTTGTTACCAACTGTTCGTCGAAAATTGTGAGCCATATGTCTGTGACTATTACAGCGCCATCTACCACAAAGCGAAAAAAGTAGTCCAACTAAAACATTCATATTTCTTTACGTACTACACGAATATGTAATAAAAAATTGGTGGTTCCTATTTAAAAAACGCAGCTGATATCCGTTTGGGCTATGGCAGTGCCATCTAGCGGGTCAACCTTAGCGCCATCTGGTTTCCCCCTTCAAGCTTGACAAGTTTCGTAGTTTGTAGTTTTTTCGTTTGACGCTTATTTCGTGAGGTATTTGGCCCGGTCACGATCAATGGACCACCCTATATATGTCTGCTCGGCAATTCTTTCGTCACGGGCAACCAATAAGACTGTTCCGCAAACAAACAGCGTAGATGGGTGGGAAGTCAGAGAAGCATGTCCCACATCAGCTTCAGTAAGCTGGCGAATCTTCTCAACAGTGGACAACCCAATTACCTGAATCTCCGTCTGCCTGTGAGAGCCACCTGTTGTGGGACCGCGAGCTGCAATCCGGTAGTCAGCCGACATCGACCCTCTGATACTGGCGTGTACACGCCGTTCTCTGATCAGAACTACACTGGTTAACACTGTTCCTGCTTGTAATTTCAGGCAGTAAATCTTTCTACACATTGCTGTCCATACAACTTCCTTCCTTCCATTACATCCTCTGTGCGATATTTAATGGCACTGGAGACGATTTTTCAGTTTTTCAGCGTCAGTTTATAACCAAGCTGTTTTATTAAGATTCGTCAGTGGATGACCCTCAATTGTGCTGTTATTAAGATAACGTTCCAACAATTTCCTAATGGACTGGACTATCGGACAAAAATTTCAACAGTGATTAACAACATAGCCTTCTTGTAATTTTCATAAAATATTATGATTTTCACTTTTTGACAGTCATTAACATTAATTGTAGATGTAAATGAATTTCAGTTTCTTGAACCCCAGTGGGTTCCAACACACCCACAAGCATCTGAGATAATAGTGAAAGGTTAAGATACATAAGTTGACTTGACATTTATTTGCGGATACTTTCAGAATGGGTGAATATTTCATGTTACGAGAGCGAAGCAGTCGCGTGTGACATCTGTGGAATAGAAGACTTACAGCAGTGCCAATAGCATCTCTGAACTTGTGTATCTTTAGCTCAGTTGTAGAGGGAGAGTTGTCGAGTACTGGACGTGGAGCAATCTGGCAGAACTTTTAGCGTAGTGCATATTGGATTTTCCAATTCGTCATCGACCAAGGGAAAACACTCCATGCCAATCACATGTTCCCCATAGTCAGGAAAACATCGTTCGCTATACAATCGTCAGCTTCACTTTATCACAAGGCGTACCATGATTCATCACTATATTCACTGTTCCACTGATCAGTGGCAACGTTGTTTACAAATCTGTAACTAAGGTAGCTCACTTCTTTTTGTGATCATTGCCTTTAGGCAGCATCATGACAGTGAGAACCAACTTATAAATCCTGTTACTATACTGAATCCCTCCAGAAAATCATTCGATACGGCATCACTTCGGCGGCTTAAAGTGAATTCTGGGACGTGCTTTATTCAGCTAGCTTCATTTCACCCCACATCCCGTGCAAACGTTTCTTCCCAAGAAGGAGTTGAAAAGTTACTCTACCTGGGACCTCCACTTCATTATCCAGCAACGCTAAGCCCTAGATCAGATATGTGGGCTGCTCACTGGCAAGCTTCAACGTTAAGGCCTTTGCATTTAGTTGGTAGGCAGTGTGCTGATTGGTACGTGGAGTTCAGTGAGCACCATCTGCTAATTACTTGTAGCTACAAGGGTGACGACTGCGTTTATTGCATTGCCGACGCTTCCTCTTTACGACCACATAGTTAGGAGAACGTCCGGACGCCATACCAGAAAGATTTCACACAATATCTCTGGCATGGCGTCCGGAATTGTGGGTCTCCACAGTCAGCCTCTGTGCAAATTCAGTTCTCTTCGTATATTCATTCAGGCCTGCGATGTTGCCGCATACCCTTTAAAATACAGCGTGACGTCATACAGGGTGTCTTCAGAGCGATGTCCGGAAAATTTCGTCTTCATACAGAGTCAGCGATGGATTGAGATATAAACTTGCAGTAGCTAATCAGTCCACCTTCGGCCTCATTATACACCTGATACCATCACAGGAACATCTGTCTAACTCTATCGACCATGGAAGTATTCAAAATCATGTCTTGAAGTGCACAACAGTATTTAGCTTCTGTAGCAATTAAAGTATTTATTAAAAACAAGAGCTGTCGAATTGCAAGTAGGACTCGTTCAACATGGTTCAAATGGCTCTGCGCACTATGCGACATAACTTCTGACGTCATCAGTCGCCTAGAACATAGAACTAATTAAACCTAAGTAACCTAAGGACATCACACACATCCATGCCCGAGACAAGATTCGAACGTGCGACCGTAGCGGTCGCTCGGCTCCAGACTTTAGCGCCTAGAGCCGCGTGGCCACTCCGGCCGGCCAAGTAGGACTCGTGCTCTCAAGGTTCCGTACGAACTTAATTATGTATGCAGGCAGTTTATCTATTCTGGGGATCGAAAATCTCGACGATTTTTGCCTCTTGACATAGGTACTGGCGAGATATCGGTTCCGGAAATTCCAACAGTTTCTAGAATGTTTTAATTTAAGTCTGAAGCCAAATAACAAATGAAAAATATGTTTTTCGTGTGATATAATAACAGATTAACAATTATCTGGCTTTTCCTTTACGTGTACTGTGAAACCTTGCTTCTTGCTAAATTTCATGATTCTAGGTCAATGGGAAGTACTCTACCAGTTTTAATGAGTGAGTTTGCAAGTATCAAAATATGTGACATAAATGGCAGTATCTTTTGATTGCATTGACTTAGAAACTTAAATTTTATACATCAGCGAGGGACCAAAGTTCAACGTGACATAAAGTTCAACTTGATAAGTTTACCCGTTCCTGAGACAAGTGGGGTCTTCACGGACAGACAGACACTCGAAGTATAAATGAAAAAAAGACACGTTTTTTTCTAGTCATAAAACTGCAAATTAAAAACTTTCGGATTTTTCTTTACATGTATTGTTAAAACTTACTTCTTACCAAATTTCATGTTTCTAGGATAAGGTGGAGCACCCTATAGGTTTTGATGAGTGAGCTTACGAGTATCAAAATATGTGACATAAATGGCCGTACCCTTTGGCTGCGCAGAGCTAGAAGTTTAATTTTTTTTAAATTTCCAAGGGATCATAGTATTTGACATAAACTTTAATTTGATCTATATACTTGATCCTAAAAAAAAATGGTTTTTAACAGTCGGACAGACAGATTGACGATACTATAAATGTAAAGGTTCCGTTTCTACCGATTTAGATACGGAATCCTATAAAGGATGGGTGTTAAATCAGGCACAGTATCGATTACAACAGGAAAGGGTCTTCTGTCAGCCTACAGACAGCTGTGTTATGCATCAACACTGGAAAGTGCCTGGCAGTTCTGTAAGCAGAGCTTGCTCATCACTGCACGCGATGCCGTGTCCAGTGGAAACAGGTGGTCGGTTGCCTCATTTTAGCTTGCTGGCAGAAGTAATCGTTATACAAGATGATTACAGAATAGCTCTCTGCGAACTTTGAGACATTACCTTTGATGGAGTGATCTAACATCATTTTTGTGCGAACTGATTAATTACCGTTCCAGCTGCTAAAAAGTTCTTTCTTTTACTCCACCTCCGGTTTCAGTTTTTTTTATTGAAGCCATTTTCTAGCAGTTCTGAAACTCACATTGTAAATGTAATATAGATGATGATAACATGAATGTTTAAATATTTCACATGAAAGGAATGTAGAGGTTTCTACATGAGAAACTTTTAAGTTCATGCATGTACTGTGTTAGTTCAGAAAAAAGTAAAATATAGTTTCTGTTGTACTGTGGTGAGCAAAAGTCAAAGAGTCATGAAAGCAAAAATAACATGCCCAATAAAACGGTTGGTGCATTGGGCGTGTTGCGATTATAGAAACTGTGCATTTGCATTCATTAAAAGTATTTGAGTTCTTCAGCATTTAAAGGAATTATGTTTTGTTATATTAAATTTCAAATTCCCTACCTTACCAAGGAAACTCTGAAGGTCGTTGTTTAGGTTTAATGAAATTATAATACAGTTACAGCAGACGGTGCGTCCAGGTTGAGAGAAAAGTTACATCCTCTAACGAAGCGCGCGAAAGTTCAGAACATAGGGAACTGTAGAGGCCGCTAGCGTGCGATGGAGGCGACGTGGGCTGCTTGGAAGATATCATATTTGCTTATACCTGAACGCAGCTACGAAACTACGGACAGCCTTCAAAGGAAGCTATGAATATAGATACATCATACGTTCATGAAACTGGTGTCTCTTAGTGTGCACACCTCGTTGAGCATCTAGACTCTGTACTTTATTGTGCGTATTTCATCAGATATGCCCATGAAGTATCCCTTCTCCATTCTATGAAGGACTACGGGGCTGTTTTCGATACTGTGCATTGTAGATACTGTGCACCGTGTGACTATTTTGTATGTGGTGAACTGGAAACCTATACCTTGGTTTGTCCTTATTAATTTCGCGTGTTCCTTGTATCGTGATTTAACATTCAATTCAGTACACAATTGCGGAGCAGCAACTGTTTCCAAACATAGACAAACTAATAACTGTAAGTGAGGTCCACTGGCGCCAGTGGGATTACTCGAAAGTTGACCAAAATATCTGTGAATAACACGTGCTTGTAGAAGACAGTATCATTAGCACTCTGATTAAGACGCCACAGCACAAATTCGGTACGCTGTGGGAAGTCGGTTATATCGTGACTCCCACTTATGAAGGTGACATGCGCGTACGCTACATGTTGTGGTCATAGTGGCACCGACGTCTGTGGATGCAGCCAACGACAGACATCGGCCAAGGAAGGTCGATATTTTGAAAGCAGTCAGCTATTACGTGCGTGATCACAATGTAGCTGATCGCATCACCAGAAGGTATATACTGCAAACGACAGTCGATGGAATTCAGATCAGTTTGTTTTCTTTGGCCTAATCGCCTGACGTACTCACATAGGAAATGTGGACTGTGAGAAACCGATAAGATTAGTCCAGGAAAGGAATTTGTTGCATCCCTAACATGAAAAATGTCATAATCGGTATCTGTGGACTGAAATCACAGCTTTACTGGAAACAACTACTAAGCAGAATCTTTATCGTGAGGTTTAGTTGTAATTTATAACTTCAAAAAATAATTTGTTCCAGTGAGAACGATGGCGTATCTTAAGCTTGAAGTTTCTGTGGCTGGTCCTTTTGGTTTGTAGTAGGTGGTCATTAGTTGTCTACTAATTAATGTTACTGCTTATTTGTATTTTTATGCAAGTAGAGTGGTCATTCTGTTATTTGAGGCGGTTTACAAATGTGGTATATGTCTTTCCAATTTTCATTGCTTTAGGTGTTGACACTGTATTATTCTAAAACTTATGTTTGTCTTTCACACGTAGATTGAATCACAGTCATTGAACGTCTGTTTTGCTGAATTTATCTGAAGTCGTGCAAGGTGTTTTTAATCTTGTTTTTCAATTCACCACGAATCATCTAGTGTCTGTACTAGAACGTTTCTCTCTTCGTCTATACTATTATAAGGACAAGCCTTATATATATGTGCCCATGAAGTATCCATTCTCCATTCTATGAAGGACTACAGGGCTGTTTTCGATACTGTGCATTTTAGATACTGTGCACCGTGTGACTATTTTGTATGTGGTGAACTGAAAACCTATACCTTGGTTTGTCCTTATTAATTTCGTGTGTTCCTTGTATCGTGATTTAACATTCCATTCAGTACACAATTGCGGAGCAGCAACGGTGTATATACAATGATCGTAATGCTACTACCGAATCTGAATCGTGCGAAACATTGTTGCGAAATACTGTCACTGAAGTTACTGTTGTTACGGGTCCAGAAGCTGGGAAGAACTCTGTCATATCGTGTGTACAAATGATACCAATCATTTTACCCACTCCGTTTAAGTGACTTAACTCTCAATCAAGGTCAAGCAACAATAAACAAGGCTCAAGGTCAGAGGGAGAATGGAAGAGCAGATGGACGGAGATTGGAGACAGGTGAAGGGGCAGCAAATGGGCATACAAAAGAAGGAGATGATGCACAGAGAGAAGGGGAACGAAGAGACGGGGAGAGATAGGGAGCAGGAGGTGATGAACAGAAAGATGGGGGAAGAGGAGGAGATAGAGGGTCAAAAGGAAATTAGAACTTACATTCTGTTCCCACACATATACTATGTGATCAAAAGTATGCGGACACCCACAAAACATACGTTTTTCATATTAGGTGCATTGTGCTGCCACCTACTGCCAGGTACTCCATATCAGTGACCTCATTAGTCATTATATATTGTGAGGGAGCAGAATGGGCGCTCCGCGTAACTCACGGACTTCGAACGGTGCCAGGTGATGGGTGTCACATGTGTCATACGTCTGTACTCGAGATTTACACACTCCTAAACACCCGTAGGTCCATTGTTTCCGATGTGATAGCGAAGTGGAAACGTGAAGGGGCACGTACAGCGCAAAAGCGTACAGGCTGATATCGTCTGTTGACTGACAAAGACCGCCGACATTTTAAGAGGGTCGTAATGTGTAATAGGCAAATATCTATCCAAAATGCATCAGGATCCACTGCAATTAGTATGACAGTTAGGCGGGAGGTGACTAAACTTGGATTTCACGGTCGAGCGGCTGCTCATAAGCCACACATCACGCCAGTAAATGCCAGAAGACGCCTCGCTTTGTGTAATTAGCGTAAACATTCGACGACTGAACAGTGGAAAAACGTTGTGAGGAGTGACGAATCACGGTACTCAATGTGGCAATCCGACGCTTGAACAGTGGAAATACGTTGTGTGGAGTGACGAATCACGGTACACAATGTGGCGATCCGATGTCAGTGTGTGGGTATGGTGAACTCCCAGTGAACGTCATCTGCCAGCGTGTGTAGTACCAACAGTAAAATTTGGAGGCGGTCGTTTTATGGTGTGGTCGTATTTTCCATGGAGGGGGCTTGCACCCCTTGTGGTTTTGCGTAGCACTATCACAGTACAGGCCTACATTGACATTTTAAGCACCTACTTGCCTCCCACCGTTGAAGAGCAATACAGGAATGGCTCAAATGGTTCAAATGGCTCTGAGCACTATGGGACTTAACTACTGAGGTCATCAGTCCCCGAGAACTTAGAACTACTTAAACCTAACTAACCTAAGGACATCACACACATCCATGCCCGAGGCAGGATTCGAACCTGCGACCATAGCGGTCACGCGGTTCCAAACTGACGCGCTTAGAACCGCACGGCCACACCGGCCGGCACAGGAATGGCGATTGCATCTTTCAACACTGTCGAGCACCTATTAATGCACCACCTGTGGCGGAGGGATTACACGAAAGTAGCATCCCTGTAATGGACTGGCCTGCAAAGAGTGTTGACCTGAATCCTATAGAACACCTTTGGGATGTTATGGAACGCCGATTTCGTTCCAGGCCTCACCGACCGACATCGACACCTCTCCTCAGTGCAGCATTCCGTGAATAATGGGTTGTCATTCCCTTCGAAATCTTCTAGCATTTGATTGAATGGATGCCTGCGAAAGTGGAAGTTGTCATCAGGGCTAAGGGTGGGCCAACACCGTACTGAATTCCAGCATTACCGATAGAGGGCGCCACGAACTTGTAAGTCATTTTCAGCGAAGTGTCCGGTTATTTTTGATCACATAGTGTATTAGCAAATGGGTCTCATACAACTGTAAGACGTGTCTAATGGTTTCAGTTATAGGGAGGAGTGTACAGTACTCGCCACGTTCCTTTTGAGACAGATTTAGCTCAATTGCACGCATGCAGCGTGTTTTTAATAGTGAAAGCCGCAATGCAGCACGCGTCTTCAAGCACTAAGGCGTCGTGGCTTCCATTCCGCTCATGTAAGTTAAAACTGGTTCCAACCTACTTGACAGAATGTATTGTAGCCGAACCTAACCTTCTTCCTCTCTCCATGAGCTGAGAAGAAGTCTGGACGCTGTTTGACCAACCTAGCTGATGTCGGGCAACGTCTGGGAACGGCTTCCGGCGACCTTTGTCGGTGCCACTGAGAAAGCAGCATAGCCCGCAAATAAGCTGCTCGGACAGAACGTTAGTCAACCCCTCAGAAGAGCACACTGGTCGCGTTGGAGCGCTGTAGGTGTCGTAGAACTGTGTATGTTCATCTTTTCAGAGATGATCATTGGACTCGCCTGAGACGCGCCAGTCCGCAGCTCGTGGTCGTGCGGTAGCGCTCTCGCTTCCCACGCCCGGGTTCCCGGGTTCGATTTCCGGTGGGGTCAGGGATTTTCTCTGCCTCGTGATGACTGGGTGTTGTATGATGTCCTTAGCTTAGTTAGGTTTAAGTAGTTCTAAGTTCTAGGGGACTGATGACCATAGATGTTAAGTCCCATAGTGCTCAGAGCCATTTGAACCATTTGAGACGGGCCGAGTGGCCGCGCGGTTTGAGGCTCCATCTCACGGACTCTGCGGCCCCTCCCGCCCGAGGTTCGAGTCCTCCCTCGGGCATGGGTGGGTGTGTTGTTCTTAGTGTAAGTTAGTTTAAGTAGTGTGTAAGTCTAGGGAGCGATGACCTCATCGTTTTGGTCGCTTAGGAATTCACACTCATTTGAACATTTTACTAGGCTGTTCGATGTAGGATGTCAAATCAAATACCTTACAGCCGTCTAGTTTACAAACTTATTTTATTTGGCTACTAGTTTCTGCGATTTACTACGCCATCTTCAGGCCCCTGACCGACGTGTAGGAAGATTACACATCGGTTCTGGTGAAAACAGGAAGCAGAAATTTACAGATATCAGTATTCGAATTCTGACCCTGTTTTTACCAGAACCGAGGTGGAATCTTCCTACACGACGGTCAGGGGCCTGAAGATGGCGTAGTAAATCGCAGAAACTGGTAGCAAAATAAAAGAAGTTTGGAAACTAGACGACTGAAAGGTGTCTGATTTGACATCTTCCGTGTTGTAGGACAGTTATCGAGCCTTCATGTGACCGTCCACTGCTGGCGTAAGCTAAGACAGCGAAGTGGGATGCCAGTGATAGTCCGCAGCTCGTATTATAGTGGCTATCGTTGTTGCCTCGGGATCGCGCGGTTCTGGGTTCGATTCCTGGCCGCGTTGCAAATTTTCTATACCTGGGGACTCGGTTTTTGTGTTGTCGTCATCGCCGGCCGGGGTGGCCGAGCGGTTCTAGGCGCTACAGTCTGGAACCACGCGACCGCTACGGTCGCAGGTTCGAATCCTGCCCCGGCCATTGATGTGTGTGATGTCCTTAGGTTAGTTAGGTTTAATTAGTTCTAAGTTCTAGGCGACTGATGACCTCAGCAGTTAAGTCGCATCGTGCTCAGAGCCATTTGAACCATTTTCTAAGTTCTAGGTGACTGATGACCTCAGAAGTTATGTCCCATAGTGCTCAGAGCCATTTGAACCATTTTTTTGTTGTCGTCATCATTTCATCATCGTCATTATCATTCGTGACAGTGGCAAAATTGGACTGTGTAAAAACTGGGTCTGTATACTGGCAATGATGACCACGCAGTTGATCGCCCCACAAACCAAACATCATCATGCATGTGGTAGCCGGTTGTATGGTGTCAGCGCAGTGAGTTGGATCGCCGTGGATACATGACTGAACAGCAGGAAATAGCTGTCTTGTTTGGACGTGTCCATGTGCACAACGCGCCTGAAGCTGCCCCATTCGTTGGGGTATCATCACGGAATTTCCAACGTGTCTACAAGTCTGTAAATGATTCCGTGATCACGTTATGGTACTTTATTTGTAAAGGCCCATCTTCATCACATAAATTGTACATATCACGATTACCGGTTTCGGCCACTGCCATTTTCAGATCTGTTACAAATAGAAAACAGTGGAGTAACGATCTAAGTTCTAACAGCTGAAGCAAAATCTATAACAGCCCTAGTGATACATAAGAAAAAAAAATTAACGTTATTAAAGGCCATGCAGACCTCTTACACAAAAAAATGGCTCTGAGCACTATGGGACTTAACATTTATGGTCATCAGTCCCCTAGAACTTAGAACTACTTAAACCTAACTAACCTAAGGACATCACACACATCCATGCCCGAGGCAGGATTCAAACCTGCGACCGTAGCAGTCGCGCGGCTCCGGACTGAGCGCCTAGAAGCGCTAGACCACCGCGGCCGGCTTACACAAAACATACCAATTTTATGATGTAGGTATCAACGCCACTATCTCTATATCTACATACATAGTAAGTAATGGTGATGGTGCGGATGCGTACAGTATTTATACAAATAACTGAGCCCAGTAGAAAGCACTAAAGATATGGTAGATCGATGTCAGTATCGCAGATTCAATACTGAAAATTCACTATGCTAAGCTATTAACTAAAATTACTTCATATGGCAATAAAACACGAACTGACATACAACATGAGGAAATAAAATCCATACCTAAAATACTCATAAAACGTGTAAAGAATACTAGTGAAAAGCTACTAATGTGGAAAATCAATTAACGCACAATTTTGTAAAAGTCAGAATTAAAAATTTAAAACTAACATCACATCCGTAAATCGAAACCTTTCGGTATGACAAAACAATTAAACATAACAGTGGGTGGGTGATAATTAAGAAGACAGTAGCTAATAATTAAAATCTTGATTGTCAGTGACATATTCCGAGTGGAGTGTCAGTAGCGCCGCTTCGTGGCTTCTCTATTAGAAATTTCTGTTGCCCTGCGACAGAGCTTGTGGAAGAAGGTCCAGTCTCCTGGCCGCTGGAGGCCGGCGCACACGACCGCACGCCAAGATGCTGCGGTTCGTCACGCTGATCATGCTAGTGGGTTTCTGAACGCAGCAGAATAAGCATTCGAGTTATACTCATTTTGTTTATTCAACAGTAATTCCAGTTGCCGTTTTCTGTATAAGTAAATTTACGTTTCATCCAGTAGGTTCAATAATTGTCCTTTTAGTGTCTTATGCAACACTTCCATATTATCCTTTATATTTCGTGTCACATCATTTTCTTTATCCAAATGTATACCGAATGTGGTTTTATTTCGGCTATAATCATGTTCTGTAAAACTAATCTTGATGGCTTGTGCAATTGTGCCGGAAAATGCACTATTGTATCCAAATGGTTCAAATGGCTCTAAGCACTATGGGACTTAACATCTGGCGTCATCAGTCCCCTAGACTTAGAACTATTTAAACCTAACTAACCTAAGGAAATCACACACATCCATGCGTGAGGCAGGATTCGAACCTGCGACCGTAGCAGCAGCGCGGTTCCGGACTGAAGCGCCTAGAACAGCTCGACCACAGCGGCTGGCCACGATTGTATGACATAGCAACAAACTTCTTGTCCTCTGGATCTATTGTCTCCTCCTTGTCACGTGTTTTACCTTTAGTTCCCCATAATGGTTCATTACATCATGGCCCATGTATCTGTTTGCCCTGGCTACTTGTTTAATCTCATTTAATTCTTCCACTTCGTCGTTACGGGTGAATGGCTCTGAAGTAGACCATTTTTATGCTTCTTAGGATGACAAGATTTCGCATTTATAATTGTGTCATTAGCCGTCACCTTTCTAAATGTGCTAATCTTATGTCTTCCATCTCTTTCAGTTAACCTAAGATTAAAAAAACTTATCCTTTGTCTGCCGGAGTGGCCGAGCAGTTCTAGACGCTACAGTCTGGAACCGGACGACCGCTACGGTCGCAGTTTCGCATCCTGCCTCGGGCATGGATGTGTGTGATGTCCTTGGGTTAGTTAGGTTTAAGTAGTTCTAAGTTCTAGGGGACTGATGTCCTGAGAAGTTACTGATGACCTGAGAAGTTAAGTCCCATAGTGCTCAGAGCCATTTTGAACTTATCCTTCCTTCTTCTTCCAGTTAGACTGAGAACTTAATTATTTCGTGCATTCCATTCTCTCTTTCTGGTACCTCATGTATTTCATTTCCTCCTTCGTATTGTAGTATAATGTCGTTTACATAACGTGTGTAATACACAGTTATTTTGCGTATGTCCGAATTTTGTTAAAAAACTTGTTTTCGAGGTCTTTTATGAATATGTGAGTTAAAGTACCTGGCAAACTGTTGCCCTTTGCGAGTCCGTACTTCTGATAATTTCCAAGAGTTCTGCTATTTCCTCTTGACAATGAATGATGTGCCACTAACAGCCATGTGAGACGACGTGAGAATATTGGTCTTAAAAATATCCTAACCGGCAGGAATTGAAGACAAATGTCATACATTGTCAATGGCAAATGGTTTCAAACTTGAGAGGAATTCATACTGCCAGCAAACATTGAAAATGGAACTGCCGCAATGAACATTTACGGTCGGTTGCCTCGCAAAAGTCAGTTTATTACAGCGGTACACATTGCTGCATGTGTTCAACGGGTTGGGAACAACACGGAAGCTGGACTGTGGCTCACGGGAGGACCGTAGTGTTGTTTGACGAGACGCGGTTTCCGATGATTCAAGGCGCTATGTGGACTGGGAGGTCAACGAGGCGTTTAATACGCTGTCGCTTGAAAGTGTAGTTTAGGGCGCAGGTGATTCTGTGATATTTCTGCGGTGTTCCGTCCCATGACTTGTACCCACTGTCAGTTTACCGTAAACATGAAAAAAAAGTGTCATTTTTCCGTTTTCCGTCGTTCCTTAGTTGCTTCAAAATTAGCGGAGGTACGGACCGTCTTTGCAACTAAATGAAAGCCAGTTTGCTTTTGCCGCAAGCGTTTCGCTCCTTTTTAAAAAATGTTCAAATGCGTGTGAATTCCTAAGGGACGAAACTACCGAGGTCATCGGTCCCCACTACTTAAACTAACTCAAAATAACTTATGCTAAGAACAACACACACACACACACACACACACACACACACACACACACGTGCCCAGGGGAGGATTCGAACCTCCGGCGGGAGGGGCTGCGCAATCCATGACATGGCGCCTCAAACAACACGGCCGCTCCGAGCGGCCCGCTTCTTTTATTTATGAAGCATCGTTAGTGGCCTGTAATAAATGTTTGGTTTTATATCCATAATAAATGCATTATTTAAAAGTTACAAATGTGTTAAATTGTTAGATTTTCTCATATGTTTCTCTTATTTTTCAAGTTTGAAACAGTTTTTGCAGCACAAGTTTCATGACATTAAATTATCGTGTTGTGTTACGACTTATAGTGTTACTAGTCCATGTGTGGTCCTGGAGATATGTTTGCATCCTACATCCGACCATCTAGAAAATAAAAATCTAGTAACTCTACGACACATGGCACACAGACTAAATAATATCCCACTCAGCAAAGATAACTATGAAAAAAATTACAATCATCCTATAGCCACAAACAATGGTTTTAACACCCACATAGTGCCAAGGCTCAGCAGCGAAATCAGAACACAACTAAAGCAAAATGAAAACATGCAGAGAACACAAACAATACAGACACAACAGCAAACACAGAAACACCAAACAGTAACTCTAAGGACATGACCATCAGAATGAAAAGGTACACTTTAATACACAAACACAGATAAACAACACAGAATGGCAAATATATTAAATAAATAAGGGTCACTCATTACTCAAGGAGCAAGAAACACACTCCAGTCACCTTTAGAAAAACACTTATACGCGAACGATATAAATACAAAGGAGCAGGAATACACCAGTTACAAACTGAAGAATATGAATCAGTATACATATCTGCGGATGACAGGCAAGAATTTCAAAACAAGGTTCAAAATGATACAAGAAACTGGCAGTATGAAGTAGTCCTTTTACCTTTGCTGAACGCCTGATAGAACATGGACATGAACCATCCAACGCTGAAAAGGACATGACAATTATCAGAGTGAACAATTACCTAAAAATACTCCTGACATTGTAGGAAAACTTTGACACACAAACAGCCCTTGCAATGAAAAAGAAAGTAATTAACGACAGAATCAATTTAAGCAATAGCGTGCTGATTATGTTAGCCAGTAGAAAGATGACAAACACAAACGCGAAATGTGACGAGAATAGATAATTAACAAGACCCCATCTCCCTACCCGTTTCTCCCTCCCCCCCTCTCTCACTCTCACTCTCTCTCTGTCACTCTCTCTCTCTCTCTCTCTCTCTCTCACTCACACACACACACACACACACACACACACACACACACACACACACACACACAATTGAACAAGTATCAAACCACACACATAACACATACAAGAAACGAAATGACAGTTGACAACATTGTAAACAGTAAACAAACATACACACACGTTCAGAACGTAATGAGATGTGCAAGTGAAGTGTTGTAATAAATGTAGGTGCAAAAACAGTCATCTGGAGCAGGTGGACCGTGTAAACAATTATCCGGGACCACACACATGGATCAGTAGTAATGGAAATCACAAGTAACACCAAAACACAACATAACCTCACGAAAATTGTGCTGAAAAAGTTGTTTCTAACTGGAAAAACAAGAGAAAAACACGAGGAAACGTAAAACACCTGTAATGTCTACATAACGCGTTTATTATATATAAAAAAGAAACACGTGTTACACGCCACTAAAGAAGCTTTATGAATGAAAGAAGCGAAACATGAATGGCAAAAAACATACTGCCTTCCACTCAGTTGCAAAGCGAGACATATGTCCATGGATGATGAAGAATGTTTCTTGCAACAATATATGTGACAAATGATGACAATTCTTCTAGATCTCCATGATCAATATGCTGTGGACCTCCCATCTTCCAAGATATTAACAGCAATGTTTAAAGGGCCGTGCGCATACTAGCTTAGTTTGACAAACACAGAGAAAACATCTAGCATTATGGCAGGATCGACATATGGCCACTCTCACCTACTAACATTGCCAAACCCAATAATTTACACACCGACCTTGCGAAGACACGGGATAAAGGGCAGGAAAAAGAAGAAGATTCACTAGTTTCACTTGACAGACATCCCCAGATATTTTTGCCTTCGTGGCCGGCCAATCTGCTTGAAATAACATTGCAGATTCAGTTCACACCACATTTTGTTTACTATGGTGCCGATAGGTGCTTTGAACCTTTAGCTTGTACCATCATGGAAAAGAATGTCTGAGGGTCCTTGCGTTTGACAGATAAAAGCAATGAAAACCAGGAAATATGCGACAGTGTCTGTCTTGCCCATGGATTAATTGCAACGGTCACTGTGTCTCCTGTATGCGAGGACTAATTCACTCTGACCTTCTATACCTCAAAGTTTGTCGATGAAGTGTTGTAACGCCATATAGTGCGGCAGAACAGCACTGAAACTAGAAGCAATCTTCAGACAATTCTACAAATCCCGCTATAAAATAGATCACACGTTTTAAGATACTTATCTGACACGATCAATTCCCGTTAGGTAGAACACGAACCACCAATGACAGATCCGTAACTGCACCCACTATTGCACTTCCTCGTCTGACTGAAACCGACATCAGGCGCATGTCTTTCTTCAGGTCACCAAAGAAGTGAAAATCACACTGTGAAAGATCCGGGCTGTACGGAGGATTCTGTGGTGTTTCCCAATCAAATCGTTAAAGAATAACCTTCGTACCATATACAGTGTGGGAGCAGGCGTTAACGTGACACGGTATGATCCCGTACGACAGCATTCCGACAGCCAGAGACCAAACGGCAAAGCCAACAGTGGGAACATCCCACATTTCCCCCATCAAAGAAATCCAAAGCTGTTCACACAGATTGAGGTGACGTCACGATGACCTCCTTCCAGCGCAGGGTCCCTCAGCTCGTCGAGTTGCTCGAGAGTCGAACTACAATCAGTGTGCATGACTTTGTAGAAACTGCTACATGCCATGAAGTCGAAACGTCCAAGAATGCTGTCCAACGGAATCACCTTTCTGCATGATGACGCCCTCCCTCACCATGTCAATTGAACAAAGGCTACGCTTCGGTCATTTTGTTGGAAAACACTGCAACATCTACATCTACATACATTCTCCGCAATCCACCATACGGTGCATGACGGAGGGTACCTCGTACCACAACTAGTATCTTCTCTCCCTGTTTCACTAACAAACAGGGAAAAATGACTGCCTATATGCCTCTGTGCGAGCCCTAATCTCTCTTATCTATGTGGTCTTTCCGCGAAATGTAAGTTGGCAGCAGCAAAATTGTACTGCAGTCAGCCTCAAATGCTGGTTCTCTAAATTTCCTCAGTAGCGATTCACGAAAAGAACGCCTCCTTTCCTCTAGAGACTCCCATCCGTGTTCCTGAAGCATTTCCGTAACACTCGGGTGATGATCAAACCTACCAGTAACGAATCTAGCAGCCCGCCTCTGAATGGCTTCTATGTCCTCCCTCAATCAGACCTGATAGGGATCCCAAACACTCCACCAGCACTCAAGAATAGGTCGTATTAGTGTTTTATAAGCGATCTCCTTTACAGATGAACCACATCTTCCCAAAATTCTACCAATGAACCGAAGACGACTATCCGCCTTCCCCACAACTGCTATTACATGCTTGTCCCACTTCATATCGCTCTGCAATGTTACGCCCAAATATTTAATCGACGTGACTGTGTCAAGAGCTACACTACTAATGGAGTATTCAAACATTACGGGATTCTTTTTCCTATCATCTGCATTAATTTACATTTATTTATTGTGGTGTCATCGCCAAACACCGCACTTGCTAGGTGGTAGCCTTTAAATCGGCCGCGGTCCGTTAGTAGACGTCGGAACCGCGTGTCGCCACTATCAGTGATTGCAGACCGAGCGCCGCCACACGGCAGGTCTAGAGAGACTTCCTAGCACTCGCCCCAGTTGTACAACCGACTTTGCTAGCGATGGTTCACTGACAAAATACGTTCTCATTTGCCGAGACGATAGTTACCATAGCCTTCAGCTACGTCATTTGCTACGACCTAGCAAGGTGTCATTACCATACTGATATTATCAATAATGTACCGTCAAGAGCGACGTTCACCATTTATGGATTAAAGTTAAGTATTCCACCAGCTACGTCCGTTTTTTCTGAATTCTAATTTCCTTTTCCTGTTCCAGACCTGCGTGAGCTAAAACACGTGCCTTTCGGCTTCCTCTTGTAACCCGGTGTTGGCTCTTCTGCCAACCCACAACATTTATATTTACAGTTAGCTGCCATTCTTCACAATAATCACAAATCCTGTCCAAGTCATCTTGTATCCTCCTACAGTCACTCAACGACGACACCTTCCCGTACACCACAGCATCATCAGCAAACAGCCGCACATTGCTATCCACTCTATCCAAAAAATCATTTATGCAGATAGAAAACAACAGCGGACCTACCACAATTCCCTGGGGCACTCCACATGATACCCTCACCTCCGATGAACACTCACCATCGAGGAAAACGTACTGGGTTCTATTACTTAAGAAGTCTTCGAGCCACTCACATATTTGGGAACCAATCCGATATGCTTATACCTTAGTTAGGAGTCTGCTGTGGGGCACCGAGTCAAACGCTTTCCGGAAGTCAAGGAATATGGCATCCGTCTGATACCCTTCATCCATGGTTCGCAAGATATCATGTGAAAAAAGGGCGAGTTGCGTTTCGCAGGAGCGATGCTTTCTAAAGCCGTGATGATGCATCGACAGCAACTTCTCTGTCTCAAGGAAATTCATTATATTCGAACTGAGAATATGTTCGAGAATCCTGCAACAAACTGATGTTAAGGATATTGGTCTGTAATTTTTAGGATCCGTCCTTCTACACTTCTTATATACAGGCGTCACCTGCGCTTTTTTTTTCAGTCGCTCGGAACTTTACGTTGGGCAAGAGATTCGCGATAAAGGCAAGCTAAGTAAGGAGCCAATGCAGTAGAGTACTCTCTGTGAAACCGAATTGGAATCCCATCAGGACCTGGCGATTTATTTATTTTCAATCCATTCAGCTGCTTCACAACCCCAGGGATGTCTATCACTATGTCCTTCGTACGGGAATCTGTACGAGACTCAAACGGCAGTACGTTTGTACGATCCTCCATACTGCCGCGATCTTTCACTGTGTGATTTTAGCATCTTTGGCGACATGAAGAAAAACACGAGTGGACGTCAGTTTCAGTCGGACGAGGAAGTGCAAGAGAGGGTGCGGCTGTGGATGAGTCAAAAAATGGCTCTGAGCTCTATGGGTATTAACATCTGAGGTCATCAGTCCCCTAGAACTTAGAACTACTTAAACCTAACTAACCTAAGGACATCACACACGTCCATGCCCGAGGCAGGATTCTAACCTGCGACCGTAGCGGTCGCGCGGTTCCAGACTGTAGCGCCTAGAACCGCTCGGCCACCTCGGCCGGCAGGATGAGTCAGCACAGACCGCGTTCTAAAATGGCCGACCGCGTTCATCGAAACTGGAGCTGATCGTCCGTCTCCTCGTGGGATAAATGTCTTAACGCGTGTGGTAATTAATTTTGAATGGAACCATTCAGTGGTCTCGTTGTAGCGGATGTTCAGTTTTCATTTGACTCTCTCTTGTAAATCGTGCTGACAAAAGCTGAGGAGACGATGCTTACACTGCAAACAGGGCAAATGCAAATGCTCAGTGGCCGGTGTGCGCCACATGAAAGTATTTACGTCTTGAATCCGGTATAAGGGATGCATGTAAGCAGCTGGGAGCTGGGTAGGGTTGTTGGCGAGTGTGTGTGTGTGTGTGTTTGTGTGCCCGTGGCGTCGGTCGTGTTCCACCCTCTGTCGCCCGCTGCGTTCATAAAATACGAGGTGGCAAAGGGGCTTTAATTAAGGATCCCCTAGGCTGCCCTCGCTACGGGAGGGCCGGCAGCGGGTGACGTCGCTCCTTACACTCGCAGACAGATCCTCTGACGTATCCCCTAATTCTTTTACTTTTAGCCTAGTCCGCGAGAATTTCATTACTTTCCGTTCGTCTCTCTTACTTTTAATAATCTTTTCCCTTCCTTCTTTTTTGTACAGTTTATTTTCTTTCTGGTTTTCTTTCATTTGGTTCTGCGAGTTTTATTCTCTCAAACGCTTGTAAAATTACACTTTCCACTGGATGAGCTTTTGTTTTATGGAGACAGTAGCTTACGAGGCCCTCACTTGCTTTTCGGTCTTTACTGTCTGAATCCAGCTTCGGACTGCTTTCTCGTTTCAAATCCTCTCGTCCTATCTGTCGGCTCCCGAGCTACTCTAGCTCTATCTATTCTTCGAGTACTCCCCTCATCAAACTATTTATCTGTCTCATTAACTCTGCCCATTTATTTAAACGAAGAAGAGCTAAGGGAATGAGAATTAATATTCTGCACATTCATTTAAACGGAAAAAGTAGAGAAAATAGAGCAGAATTAACTGGTTTCATGGCATTTTTCCGTTGTGGTCTTTTAAAAAACAGAGCAGTTTTTTTTCAGGAATATAATTCATTGGAAAATCAGGAAGACAGAGACAAAATATATTGTTATTTCAGTTAATTGCTAAAAAACTTGCATCAGACGTATCATTGGCAAACGGCGTGCAGTACAAGCTAATTCTTGGGAAGTTCTCGCCTTAGATTTCTCCGATGTCGTTGAGTCCTCAGATTGCATAATGTCTCGCAGATTATAAATCAAATTTTAAAGTCAAAGCCTTATACGACGCCGGCCGGAGTTATCGAGCGGTTCTAGGTGCTACAGTCTGGAACCGCGCGACCTCTACGGTCGCAGGTTCGAATCCTGCCTCGGGCATGGATGTGTGTGATGTCCTTAGGTTAGTTAGGTTTAAGTAGTTCTAAGTTCTAGGGGACAGATGACCTCAGAAGTTTAGTGCTCAGAGCCATTTGAACCAACCTTATACGTCATCGCTTTCTCCCCATTACACATACTGACTAACATGCACCAGACGTACACATTCATATGCACAGACACGTACACATACACACAAGGTAGGCGGTAATTCCCCGTACCTCCTAGTATCGAATGCTAATTGTTTTGATTTGTTTTACCATAACGTATTAAGAGTTCAGTACATCGATGTCCCCCGCCATGCTGTCAAGACATTTCCACGCGCCTCCAAGTTCGTCTTGACATATTTATGAGCATGTCTGGTGTAATAGTCCGAAATGAATCCTCAACAGATTGAGGAGTTCTTTGTTTGTGGCGTAACGACGTGCAGTTACATATACCTCAGTGACTACCCATTACGAGTTGTCAGGTGTTGTGAGGTCAACACTTCCCAGTGGCCATTCCAAGGGAGCTGGGGTTGCTGACGAACCACGACCTATACACCATCCCGGAAAGTGCTCACGTGAGTACTCGCGCACTGCAAGAGCTTAGCGAGGAGGCCCTCCGTCTTGCTGCAACCATATGCGATCTGTGAGGCCCTTTCCTCAGGCTGAGTTATTAACCATGTTTGTAATGAGCGAAAAAATAATTTGTGCCATTCACACTCCCTTCAAGAATTTATGGCCCAAGCAGATGTAATGTCATCGCTGCCAATATCATTACGTGAGGCGGATTCTTTTCTAACTCGACTGTGTAATGAGGGTTCCCTTTCACCCAAAAGAAAATATTTGTAGCACGTGAGCCGCGATAAATGGCATATTCATCTGAAAAACATCAACTTGGTGCAGTTCACAGCATTTAGACATCGAGTTAACATAGCATATCATGATAAAATGCGCTCCTTCGGGATTGTATCCGGGGTTGCCCCCATCTCTTGGATTTCTACGTAAGTGAATTGTCATACAATCACTTATAGAAAACAACATAACAACCTCGTTTACGAACGTCGGTCGAAAACGTCTGACCTTCAGGTCTTCTTTCAGGTGATCTCTCGTCGTTCTTCTCGGTATTCCGAGTTCCGAAGCACGTTTACGGATCGAATTAGTAGGAAATTATTCAGTCGAAGCAGAGACCCCGGTACATGTTTCCTCTCTTGTCTTCTTCCTTCCATGCCACGGCCTGTCTTTAACACTGCCAAAAGCAAAAGCACGTATTTCCCAACCAGAAGTGTTACCTTTCGCGGTGGATCCTTATTAAAACCTCCCCGCAATGCTTCCACAATCTGCCTCATTGTCTGCCCTGTGTGTTGTCGTTCGTACAACCAGAAACTTGTCACTAAGCGCACCTCAGTAGTGTAACTATGGCCGTTCACATCTGCCACGGCTACAGTTTAAAACTCTACTGCGGCTGCGACTGCGAAAACGAGTGAACATGAAGCCCAAGGACTCCAACAACCGAGAACAAGTAACGTACCTACCACCCTGCGTAATTACATTGTAGAGATATGGGGACTCCTCGCCCACTCTGCCATCCGCGGTGGCCGTGAAGGGATAGGCGCTCCAGTCCGGAGCCGCGCTGCTGCTACGGTCGCAGGTTCGAATCCTGCCTCGGGCATGGGTGTGTGTCATGTCCTTAGGTTAGTTAGGTGTAAGCAGTTCTAAGTTCTTGGGGACTAATGACCACAGCAGTTGAGTCCCATAGTGCTCAGAGCCATTTGAACCATTTCGCCCACCCTGTACGCAGGTACACACACGCCCTTATACACAATAAATTTTAATTTCTTTCTTGGACGATGGATAATATTGTTCTAGAAAGAAATTGAAATTGTTATCAAGATTTAAGGGTGGCTACCTTGGTTTTCAGATGAACGCCGCACAAGTTGCCTCCTAAGCATTCCGCGTAAGATTTCGCTCTTGCCTCACTTGCAGCCTACTGCGGTATTGGCAAAATAGAACCTTCTCCTCAAAATGAGCCGAATCTTAAACAGTCCGCTCAAGTATTTAAAAAAATCTTCACTCACTTCCCAGGCGTAAGGGTGATAAATCTGATATGACTTAATTGTTCCTAAACAGATGAAAGATTTGTTTTGCTGCCAAAGCTGTGTTCAGGAAAGAAGGTAGAGGCGAGCTGCGTTCAGTACGAAGACGGAAGGGGAATACGTTGCGACACGGTTTGTTTGCACTTCTTGCTGTCTTGGCTCTACATTGCACGCTCCATTTGCTCCTACATCCGCCCCCCTCGCCCTTGCCACCATCTCCTAGGCAAATGGAAACGCTGAGCTCTTGGAGTCTCCTCCTCTTGGGCACTCTTTATGACATTACATTGACACTAGAACCTCCCGTAATAAAAAGGTATGTTCAATCTACGACTGTGAATGCAGAAAAGACGTATGGAAATGTATCTATATGTAACGGATTAGGAAAAGGCATAAAACGTCAAATATGCGAGAAAGACATAATGTTGATTTTATTATTAACCGCCGCTTACACAATTTAGTCAAATATGAGTTCTGGAGACGTCGAGGAGATGCTGCATCCGTAAAACGACTTGGTCAACAGTTACTCGCAGCAGTTCCACTGGAATCTGAGCAACTTGTTCCTGCTTACTGGTCTTCGTATCAGGTAGAAAATTGACGTGTCTCTGGTAAACACGTTGTTTTAGACCTCCTCAGAGCCAAAAATCTTATGGATGCGTATCAGATGATCTTGCACGCTATGTATCCGGAAAAGCTGTGGCGATAACACGTTCGTGGAAGGTTGCATTAAGCAGATCTTTCACTGGGTGGGCGACGTGAGGTGTTACCCTGCCTTGCATGAAAACAATGGTCTCCACACAGCAGGTATCATATGCTATAGAAGGAGATCTCGGTAACACCCAGACGTCACGGTTCACCTGAAAGCGCTTCTGACTGAATGTCTTCGAAGATGAACGGATTGATAATATAGGTGCTTGTGAATGAACGCAGCACAGTCACATACGGTGAGTACAATGGCTCTTCCCATACAACTCGCGGTTTAACACTAACACAAATTCAGCAGCGTAGCGTAAAATGTGCCTCGTCACTCCATAGAATCTTGCTTGGCCATGCATCATCAACTTAGATCCGTGCCCGAAACCTAAGAGCAAATTCAAAACGTTGCTGAGAGTCATTAGGTTTCAGTTGCTGTAACGTCTGGATCTCGCACGGATAGCAGTGTAAAATAGACCGCAAAACTTCCATACTGTAGAAAATGGGATAGACAATTCTCGTGACACTGCACGAGTATTAACACTACGGAGGGCACGTCCTGCATGGACAGCAACAGCAACCTCGTCAGTACCTTTTACCGGGATAGGACGCCTTCCTCTTTCAAGTGCCACACCAAACTCACCGGTATTTTAGAGTTCCATTATCATCCTCTGTAAACCATTTAACGATATTGTGGCTCTCTTCAGACCTTTCAGTGGGCTATCCTCTCTCTTAATGTAGCATTGTAATTTCTGCCGTTCACATGAGACAGTTTCACTAACAGTGCATGGTCTCTCTTCTCGGTAGCCATACTGTCCGCTCAGGTTATGACTTTTCAGATGAGTGTGTGGACGTATACCGTTATACAAACAGTGCATATTTCAAGAACTACACCCGGTGGGCACAATTGGAAGTACTTTTTTCCAGCGTAAATCGGTTCCAAATTGACGTATTTGCATGTTTATCAAATTTCACTGCCATACCATAATTACGGTCCACGCTGGACCCCAGTGAGTGCCTTACATTATAACCACCCGTTGCCTTGCACTGAGAGTTAAGACTTCTTCTTATGACACGTTCTAGAAGAGTGCTTACGCTAGACATTGAAGGTAGTTTACGTGTCGTAATGAATCATTCCTAACGTGGAAGATATGTTTCTCGAGGTCATTCAATGAAACAACAGAAAAGGGTGTCTGTAGCTCCAGTAATGAAAACACATAGGTTTTGTTGAAGTGCTGTTGTAAAGAGATATGTTTCGCTGAAAGACGAATCTATTTGCACCCTTTACACTTAACGATCTGCAATGTATGCAATGGGTGAATTTTTTTGGAATAGATTTTTCTTCTACTAATTTTTGAACTGTCTGTTCTGTACAGTATCCAGACGGAAAACACAGTTTGTAGTGGTAAAAAAAAGGTCGAAACCTCTGCTGTTTAGAAATAGATACGAAAAGAATGAGATCGTTTGCAGTAATGAGTGCCTCATACTGGCGGTGAGGCCTTTCGTATGTGATGCACGCATTTTTCCTGCTACTTATTCAGCTCTTGTCGGGAAAGGTGAGCACATGGTGAGGCGTCGGCTTCATGCAAACTGCGTCAACTGCGCCACCACGGGAGGGAGTTTAAGTCAGTCGAGATAGACCTCCTAAGAGCCACGAAAGCCGGCGTCTCATCTGTAAACTTTGCAGCTCGTCTTTGGGGAAATGTTACGCGCTGGCAAATATTTGAAACGCTTCGTGGTCGGGCATGCGACTTCGCGAATGGAACCTCTAGACTTGATCTGAGAAGAGCATCTCAGGTCAAAGATCTCTCGCTAGCGAATATTTCCGCCCCTCAACATCACGTATGAGATTATCAATAGGTGTGAAAATAATGTAAAGGGAAGTAGAATGACTCAATCCACGGGTACGAAACTACAAATTAGTCAAGCCGTATATATTCTCCGAAAGATGTGAATGTGAATCTTTAGTGACAAGAAAGAAACTAAAACAATCATCAATTTTCATTTTCCTCAACTTCGCGTTACAAGGGTTCACTACCTCTTCTTCAGATGGATCAGTGAATTACGTATTTCATTTTGTGAGTGCAGCCAGTTTCTGTATTGGGTTTTATTTCGAAGATATCGAAAATTTAATTTTGAGAGAGCGTTAGAGCTTTAGTAATCATGATGTTTTTCTTACTTCTTCGTTATTACCAAATTCTCTGTATACGCTTGCTGCGTTCTGTCTCGTATCTCCTATTCTCTTTCCGTGTGATTTTAAGTACGTGTTATTTATGAAGTTTCTGAACCGTTCTCGATTGCTTCTGTCATCTTGTATGGTCCCTATTTCTTTTATATCTTCCTTTCTTTCAGTGATCCGTTTGTCTCGCTTTTCCTAGTGTCTGCTATCTCCTAGGTTTTCATGGTGATCATGTTCTTTTTCGTCCTCTCGATATGTCAATGAAATTTTATTCCTATTTTTCTAAAGGTATTTGCTTATTGTTTCTATCTGTAGATATCTCTTGATGGTTTCTTTATCCACATTCCTGGTCCGAATATTTTTTGAAAATTTGCCCTTTCCGCTATTCAAATCTCTTTTATTTTTGTTTTATCATCAACCACTGCAGTTGCTGTAGAGTAGAATGTTGTAGTGACTCCATGTGAGCTTATATTATTTTTATAACTTCGAGGTTCTTGGTTGGCTATAGTGTTCAGTCGACGGTTGGAAGATCTCTCCTGGATATTTAAAGCGAGTAATTTGACACACTTCCCTGTAGCGAATTATAGTGGAGAGATTATTTGCAAGCTTTCTATCCATGAACTGCGTTTTCTCGTAGGAGATTTGAAGGCCAGTCTTCGGTGAGTTTTCCTGAAGCTCCTCCAGCGCAAGTTTGAGTTCTCCTCTGTTGTTTGTGAGAATAACGAGATCGTCTGCGAAAGCCATACACTTTACTACGATGTTCTTCTCCAGCCTCGAGTGAGATTTCCATTATTTTCTTTTCCCAATTCTTCAAAATTCTCTCGAGAACCATGTTTAATAGGAGGGGGAACAGTCCACCTCGTTGGCGAACACCGTTCTGAATTTTCTGGTGAGAATTTAATTTTCGTGGTTGTTTCTGTTAATGTCTGTTGGACTACTGCCCTCGTTTTCCTGTCGGTATAGTTTTCCATTAAAGTAAGGAGTAATGTGGCCCCTATCTGTCGAATCATAAGCCGTTTTGTAGTCGACAAATGTTACCTCAGTCTTTCTACATCTGGTTACATGCAATATTGTCTTGTCAATATCTGTTCCGCTGAAGGTTGCTATTGCCAAATCCTGCGTTATATCATCCATTTACCCGGTCTGCCTGTTTACCCAGTCGACTTAACAGGGATTCTGAAATAATGATCCACACAACAGGGAGCAATGAAATTCGCTTTTAATTATTCGGAAGAAAGGAAGGAAGATTGGGTTTAACGTCTCATCGACATCGAGGTCGTTAGAGACGGAGCACAAGCTCGGAATGCGTCAAGGAGTGGGAAGGAAATCGGCCGCGTCTGGAGCGATTTAGGAAAATTAAGTAACACCTAAATCTGAATGGCTGGACACGGGATTGAACCGTCGTCCTCCAGAATGCGAATCCAGTGTGCTAATCGCTGTGTCAACTCGCTCGTTGTTTAATTATCCTTATCGCTTGTATCTATCACCATTGTATATAAACACATTTTTACTATTGAAAATCGCTCGTAAACACAATGAAAAAATAATTTTTATTGGTTTTGTGTTATAGCGAGATATTCAATGTTTCAGATTTGTAACGTGAGTGACGCAGGTAAGTGTTTTCATTCGATAACTATTTAACGACTGTCAGCTGGGCGAACATGGTTAAATTTTAATGACGTCTTCTCCATTACAGTAAAGGAAATCTCATACTTAGCACTCACATTGTGACCTGCGTATCGATTTTAGCCGATAATAAAGTAGAAGAGTCGGAAACGGCCTTGGGAATAAGTTGGGGTTGGGTTGTTTGGGAAGAAGACCAGACAGCTGGGTCATCGGTCTCATCGGATTAGGGAAGGACGGGGAAGGAAGTCGGCCGTGCCCTTTGAAAGGAACCATCCTGGCATTTGCCTGCAGCGATTTAGGGAAATCACGGAAAACCTAAATCAGGATGGCCGGACGCGGGATTGAACCGTCGTCCTCCCGAATGCTTGGAATTAAGTTCAAGATAATCGGTGCACGATTTAGCACTTTACCTTGTGTGTCAGCAGTGCTTAGCATCTGGTCACAGAGCTCTGCGCAGTCTCAAACGGAAGCTTCGGTAAATACGGGCTGTGCACCTACTGTTCAGATCAGATAGTCTGGCTGGATGACAGTGCAGCAACTAGCTCTCGCAGTCTGTGCTTCATGGTTGATTCCGTAATGGTGTTTTTATGTGACGAAGCGTGTAAGGGGCATATTTCACTTTTCGACTAAATGTTTGACGTAACTGACTACATAAATGAACATGATCAAATATATGTTTACATTTAATCAACTTAATATTTTTTATCTGGGACATACCGTCTCAGACATAAATTAAAAACCATTTCCGTCTCCCAGTTATAATCAAGGTTTTCAGGAGGTGTTTCTTGGCTCTAAGGTAGGTTCCGCTATTTGAAATTTTTTCCAAAACATACCCAAATGTTAATCCCCTGCCTCACTACCAGTCCATCTGGACCCTGACTATTCAATGGGTAATTATTCGCATAGTTTACTATAACATAAGGGGAAGAAGGAAAAAGAGAGGGGAGAGAGAGAGAGAGAGAGAGAGAGAGGAGAGAGAGAGAGAGAGAGGAGAGAGAGAGAGAGAGAGAGATTAATGTGACTACTGCATATGATCGACGACAACGTACAATAACCACTCACAGACTGACATATAGTCGTTTCCCTCGTCTCTATGCTTGTGTTCTATAGTTTTGACTTGGGCGTGTTTGACCCCACTTGTTTTATGCGCCCTAAAACAAAACAAAACAAACAGATGGAAGGTGGCAGCACTAGCAGTGGAGGGTATGTAAAGCGTGTCGGGGGGACGCGAAAAACAGTGCAGTCCTTGTCGTAATGTGGAAACGGAGCAATGTATCTGACGTCCAAAGGAATATAATCATTGGCTTTAGAGATAAGGATGGAAGCATTTCCGAAACGGCTAAGTTTGTAAGCTTTTCGCGTGCCGTCGTGGTTAAAGTAAACGGTGCATGGCAAAACGGCGCTAACCAACTGTGGTGCACCACGGGCCATAGATGACAGGGGTGAACGACGGCTGTGCAGATGTGAACTGGCGAATGGATGTGTAACTGTTGAGTTGTTGACTCCCCAGATGAACCAAGAGTCTAGCAACAATGTCTCCTAAGTGACCGTTCAGAGATCGTTTCATGCTAACTCCTTTTCATTAGCGACGCAGACTGAACTTTGCACGCGAATATCGCAACTGGACGCCCAGAACAGCATAATATTGATATTATTAATCACCTCTTAAGCAAATATTTTCAATATGAGCTCTGAAGACATCGACGGGGATGCTGTACTGCGTCGACTTTGCACCTGGTGGCAGAAATTGGAAGTAATTTTTTCCCAGCATAAATACTATAATTACGTACGATAATTACAGCA
This sequence comes from Schistocerca piceifrons, assembly GCF_021461385.2. Classification (NCBI taxonomy): domain Eukaryota; kingdom Metazoa; phylum Arthropoda; class Insecta; order Orthoptera; family Acrididae; genus Schistocerca; species Schistocerca piceifrons. The sequence goes on from NC_060141.1 coordinate 329,281,072, forward strand.
CAAACTGGACCTCCGTGAATAGTTGCATTTTAATTTTAACCACCCAATAGGTACACAACGTTGGTAGGTACTTTAAAATCTTGAGTTGCCTGTTTGTGTGTATGATGCATATCTACCTTAGATTTTACGTGGATGATTTTTTTGTTGATTAAGCCATACGGATATGCCGTAGCATTTATGTCGATCATTTATTGTTGACTTTGTCCTATCACTTCGTTATTTTCATCATGGCAGTGACAACAGCAACCGTTACGAAATTGTCTCGAATGATAAACAGCCCGCAGCTGCACTAAATTGTGTTGATTTTAAACCTTTAATATAGCAGGAACCATGGTCAAGGTTTAAAATAAACACAATTTAGTGAACTGTGTGCTGTTTTCCATTCGAGACAAGTCCTATGACTTCGTTTCTCTTTTCATGCAATATGTGACACGTTATATTAATTTTTCTAAGGAAGGCAGTTTTATATCTGTCGAAACGTAGGTAGAAGTTTGAATAAATTGCTCGAAGACCAAACCTGTCAAGAAAAATATAAATACATGTTTAGAAAAGAAGTGATATGCTAATGTTTCTTCCATAGATACTAACTTAGATGACCCTCACGGAAGTGTATGAAGGTCAAAAGTTTTAATTCTTTTATATTTACATATTAATTGAAAAGTATAACAAAACATTTGAATGTGTTCATGCCAAAGTGTGTGTAGTGGAAGGAAGTGGGTACCATTTAGACTCCTCTCAATTTGTACTTATTAGTAGCTTATCATCAGTCGTTGCAAGAAAGCTATTTAAACTGTGTGTTGCTGATTAATGGATACCTGGATGCCTTTCTGGACCAAAATGAATGATTTTAAATCTCTATGAAGCTTTTTCTTCTTCATGATTTTGCTTTTCCAGCAACTATGATATATACTTTCGCTTAAAATAAAATCAACCTACAGCTGTCAGCGGTTCCGACAGTTAATTTGTTATGTTCGGGAGTTCACCACTGGCAAGCAACAGTCAAGCTGGTGTCTCACCGCTGTCTCAGACATGTCTCCGACCTCATAGAATGGAGTAAGACTGTCTTGCGTACCTCGCAGAATTGTCGGCTCCCCCCCCCCCCCCCCCACCCCATATGGCCAGATATCCAGGAGTGATGGCATGGGTGCCCTTTCTTTTCACAGTAGGACTCTTTCGGTTGTCAGCCGGGGCACTTTTACAGCACAGTAATACATCCCATTATGTTGCTCTTCATGGCATGCTATCCTGTGCTTACATTCCTGCAAGATAGTAGTGCCGCACGTGGGGAGAGTTGCCACTGCTTGTCTTCGTGCTTGCCAAATCCTGTATCGGGATCTCTCCCCAGTCAACAAGCTTAGAAAATGATGGACAGGTCCCTCCAACCAGTTCAGGATTTTGAAAATCTAATGCGCCAGTTGGACAGAAGTTGACACGATATCCCTCAGAAGACATCCAACAGCTCTGGCAATCAGTGCCATGTCGATTAACTGCTTGCGTAATGGCCAGAGGTGGACCAATGTCTTACTGACTTGCTCAGTTTGTGAAGCTAGTCTTGAATAAATCAATGAACTTTTTTGAATTTGTAATCATTTATTTGTCGGTACATGCGCATCATATTCGTCCCATTCGGCTAGATCCTTCGTGGTGTGTGTGTGTGTGTTTTTTTGTGTTAGAGAGTATATTTGAACAGCGAATAATTTACGACCAAGTACGTTTCACATCTGTCCGCAGCTCGTGTTCCTGCGGTACCGTTCTTGCTTCCCGCGTACGGGGTCCTGGGTTCGATTCCCGGCGGGGTTACGGATTTTCCCTGCCTCGAGATGACTGGGTGTTGTCTTCATCATCATTCGCCCCCATTACGGTCGGAGGAAGGCAATGGCAAATCACCACCGCTAGGACCTTGCCTAGTCGGCGGTGCGGGTCTCCCGCATCGTCCCCTACGCTCTTCTGAGTATGGGACCTAATCATCATCAAGTTTCACAGTTACGAAAAAATCTAAAAATTCCAACATCATGAAAACCGTGATCATCAAATCATAAAATAATCGTAATTAATCAGGAGAAACTTAACTGGTCCCTTTTAATTATACTATTAGACGAACAGAGCAATGTCTTGTGTAGATGAACAAACAATCAGCTTCTAACATACATTATAAAAAATCAGTAGAATAACTGAGCCATATCTCTAACTTCTCGATATTCTCAAAAACATCCCACGATTCCCGCAACCGCTCACCAAAGAGGAAAAACTCCCCTAGCTTTAGCGCCACTTACTGAGCTCGGCGGAACTGTGCCGCGAAATCACGGCACACTGCCATACAAATGAAAATTTTAAATTAGGCGAATTATTCAGTTATTTGATTACATGAGTACAGCATTTTGATGTATGAGATTTAAATAAATGATGGAGTATCTGGACATTTTTCAAATATTTCTCACTTTTGAACCAGATTTCTTAGATCTGAAGATGGCTGTTAAAGGCCGAAACCCGTTGTGGTCCAGTCTGTATCGAATCATAGTTGGGACTGAAACAGTCAGCAAAATAAACAAAGGTCTGTTTAAGGATCCCGCAGACTTTTTTTGTATGTTCAGTTCATCTGATTTTATTATCACCTTGAATTCGCGACGTGTTAATGACCATTTCTGTTGCTCTTACTCCACAACGCTAACTGCCACCTCACCATCAATCAAGTAGTTGTCCGCTGCATCCTGACGGCGAAAGCAGAATGCCGCTCCACTATTTCACATCGTAGTTTTCTCTTGCGCTACTGTTCTAGCGGCATATACAGCGAGAGTCAGGAGGAAAGGTACGTGTTTTGGTGGGTGACAGCATTACTGATTCTCAACAAAATACTTCATGTGGACACCTGCCCTATTCTGAATGGTTTCCTAGATGGAACACTTTCAATACACATTTATATTTATTTTCTGTATTATTCATTGTCACTGTTTACAACTTACCACAATGTTGTAGCGGAAGTTGAGACGAACATTTTGATACATGACGCTTGTGGTCTATCAAGTAGGAAAACTACCTCAAACTGGCCTACAAAAAGTACCTAAGCTACAGCGCACAAGCGTCGCGCGAGGTTTTCAATATTCCCGCGATCTCTGCGTGCAAACTGTTAGTCCTAGGCAAAAAATAAATAGGTCTATTTTGTAACAAATTTAATTTAACTCTTCAGGCTTTCCCGGCGATATCTTGACATGTGGAATAATCGGGTCTACTGCCGGATATTTGTGTCGCTCTGGCACAATATTTCGGCCACGTAACTCGTTGCCTTCTTCAGGTGCTACCTGAGACTGCCGCGTTGGAGGATCTTGTCCGGTATTTATGCCCAGAGCGCGCTGGGTGCTCTCTTTGCCGTCCGCGCCCGCCTGGCGCTACTTGTAATGTAGCCTCTGGGCATAAATACTGGACAAGATCCTCCAACAAGGCAGTCTCAGGTAGCACCTGAAGAAGGCAACGCGTTACGTGGCCGAAATATTGTGCCAGAGCGACACAAACATCCGGCAGCAGACCCGATTATTCCACATGTCAAATTTAATTTAGTTTAATTGTGTACTGAGAAACGTTTTCCTTGGAGTGTGCGGTTTTCGAGTTATTAAAGAAAAACTTACAAAAGTGATATTAAGCGTGTTCTGTCTCGGGAGCAATTCGCAGTAAGGCATATGTCCATATGAAGTTTTTTGTTCAGAATCAGCAATACTATCGTGTCTCAAAGTACGTACCTTTCCTCCTGACTTACCCTATATAACCTTCATGACGACTGTTTCATTTTTTACTATATTTCTTTTTTTTCAGTTTTCGCTGATTAATAGAAAGGAGTGTACAAGTTTCATGCTTCGTGCAAGATACTGCAGGTGTTGCCATTACAGCACACACTTCGGAATAAAGTGAACGATTCGTAATATTTACTGCACATGAATTCCAGTACGTGCTTGAGTGTATTTAACGAATGTCTAGTCAAAGGTGTTATAACAACTGCAAGAAATATTTGGGAAAGTGCAATAAAAGCTACATGACACTCGCAATCGAGAATGGTACAACTATTAGGAATAATACTATAAACACAAAGTACTTGATTAATGGTCTATCGTTAATATTAACGATGTGATTAAGCCTACAAGCGAAGTGCCCAATTTCATCTAGGCATAAGATACGTAAATAATACCCTGTCATTATGTCTATGCTAAATTAGGAGGGAATAAATGAAATAAACATTCACCTTGATCTTGATAATAATGTCACCTATGAATAACGAATGATCGTCTGCTGTAGTGAGGACCAGAGATGCTATGCTGCAAGATGATTTTATCCAAGGAGTGGTTCGCGACAAAGGTTGTTAAGTGTTATAACAGAGCAACCAACATTCGCAGTGCTTTCAGATTATAAAATAATAAGTAACCATTTTCTGTATACGAACAACTTCTGCATGATTTTGTGAAACCGTAACTGAGTTTGTTTCCCTTTTTGATATTGGATCCACAGTACGCGATTCACTTGTATAAGATTAGCTACAGTTCGCATATAATGGCGTTTGCTTTTTTCTCTTATTAAAGTTTTCATGATCTCGTTATGTCTGCAGAATATTTAAGTGCTAATTTCTATTTGAACTTTACGGCATCTGGATAATGCGAATGGTACAATGCGTTGCGTGGCAAAACCTTGTAATTATTTCACAACGTACTATATTTTATTCGTAATTAATGGGATAAAAGACTCATAATAGTTTTAAACTGTCTTCCTCTACTTTTCTCTAGCCTTATTTGATATGTGTGGAGTGAGAAGCGTCTTGAACTGAGGGTAGGCAATCTTGTATAATAGCAGAACACCTCAATCCCATTAGTTGGTGTTACGTTTTTCGGCAAGCGAATTGATTTATTTGCCTCTACATATAATTTAGGAAATGAAGACTAACCCGTCTTACTGTCAGAAAAAAAAATCTTATCTGGAAAGCCAATGGCTTTCATTTGACATCTCTGGATGGAAGTTGCGTATCACATATTCATAAGCTTATACTGACTATGTGAGTGTTTCACATGTGTCAACAACTTTTTTGGGGGGCTCCTAAAACCCTCAAGATTCATTTGTGAAAGGCTTGGTGAATGGGTGCAATCAAGCTGACGAAATCTGCGATACTGTATTCATTAGAAATGCAGCCAAAAGTGTAAAATTTTAAAACTGACGTTACTACTTGTATGTGATGTCATTTCGGTACTGCGTAATATATTCAGCTATTTACTATTCACATAACATTCCTGCATAATACTTGCAACGTTAGTACCATTAAAACCCTTTTAGCAACAATCGCACTCAGACACTTAGATTCAGTCTCAATTCGTAGCAGAGGTGATGTATGATGTATACTATCTAATGCCACTGGAACACAGGCTTTGCTTACATTCTCAGCCGATATTATTTATGTTAATTTCTCGATTTTTTTTTACAAATCATGCCCAAAATGTGGCAATAACATAAATCTTCATTTAGGAGGCGTTTCTATTTTTCATCTGATTAAAACAAACGTTATTAAATAAACCAGTACAAAAATAATACAAGAAAGATAGTAAATAAGGAGAAAAATGTAAATGATTAAGCGTTCGTTGCATCCCAACGTATGACCACTGATGTACGATTCACTTGAACGGCTTTCTCGGAATTGTGATTATAAAAAAGGAAACCCGTTAATGAATATGGCATTGACTATAACATTCAAACTCAACAGCAGACTGTAGACCTAATGAAAAAGGAAAGAAGATACAAGATGCTGTGTGACACAAAGGGCGTATGTTGTCAAATCACTAATTATTACATTTCGCCGCTTGTGAAAGATTTAACAGAACTGGAGTATCCGTCTCGAAAAATAGTATTCATATTAATTAAGTGCTCCTACTCAACGTATAGGTTATCTGGAATCAGTTGCGACGGGACACGAAATACCGGTCACGAGTGCAATGACTAACTGCACTCCGTCAAACTTTAATCCGAACACGGTATTTATATGTTGATTCCTAAGCTGGAAATCCAGACTCTGCAACCTCATGCTCAGATAATAACAGCCTCGCTCACAGCTCACATTGTAGGACTATAAACTGGGCATTAATTCAGAAGATTAATGCATGTACGAACATTCAATTATGAGGTGGCAACGTCAACAATCTCTTTATACCTCCGAGGCCGATGCAGGTAATCCGAAAGCAACAAGCAATGACTTTATTACGTGATCCATGGATGAAATGCATTCGATACTGTTATCCACTGTCGTTAGTGAACAAATTTAGAAGTTTACCCAATATCGGGCCGGACTTGTGATAGGGTGCGGGAAGTACTTGCAAACTGAACTCAACACGTAGTTATTAACGGAGAGAAAATCGACATATGTAGCGTTAAGTCCGCCAGAGTTGTACGACTAAGTCAGGCGGGCCAGTGGCGTGTTTCACAAATGCAGAGCTGCTCCCGCTATCTGTGAGGAAGCTCTTATGTAAACAAAGGTGGTGCGAAAGTGTTGCTATCATTTTCATGTTAATTCTCGAGAAAAATCATATTCGCTATTCTGATAAGCCTAAAAGTCTGATCGTGTGGTTACACAATTTTGGTATTAAGACTGATGAAGTTTTTTTTACGGGAGCTTGACAGATCTGTAGGTATGAAACTAACCTAAAAATGGCCCACGAGTTCACTGCCTTCTGATAGAAGTTGGCGTTGTCCATCATCCCAGACAATCGGGAGAGATGGACCAGTGTCATTTGGGAGAGATGAGCCACTTGTTTTATTGTGGAAGCGATGGAACACAATTAAATTTAGCTTGAAGGCATATTGAATAATCGCAGTGAACAAGGCCACAGTCCCAGACTACCCTTTTTTTGTCGGTAGATACGTCTGTACGAACAAATGGAAGGTCAGAATCTCACACAAAGGTCAACCAATCACTGCTACGCTAATCAAAATTCCCAGTGATCCTATGTACCTCAAAATAGCAGAGTTATCTCCAAAAGTAAAATTTCATTTCTGAGAAAGCTTCGCGATCCATTGCACCAGACCTAAAACTTCTAAGATTACCACCTAAAAATTGACTAATCCTAAGCCGATACAAACAAAACTTTCAGAAGGAACATCACCTGTTCGTTCTATTGATAAAATCATGAATTTTTAGCGGAAGGCAGCGACTATATCCGCGGAACTGAATCCTGCTGAAAACATTGAAATTGTAAAAAAAAAGAAAAATAGCAAAAGAAAGGCAACAGGAAAAGGTACAGAAGATCACCAAAGGGAAATACTAGTGAAGAGAAAAAAGAATGAAGGAGCTAAAAAAGAAAAATACTCTAAATAGCTCTCTATGTTCAACAGATGCGGACATTGTAGAAGATTGCGAAAATAACTCTGATGAATTGGATGAAGATGAATGTGTTGGGTGTGGTGAAATTATTACGAAACTTAAACTGTGACGAATGTATTCAGTGTGTTTGCTATTCGCGTTGTTCACATGAATATTGTTCAACATTTGGTAATAAGTGCATTGTTCCGGTGAGAGAAAGACAGGCAAATGTTTGAACAAAACCAACAACTCATTATAAGCCAATGTTCAATCAAGATTTATAATAAACTGATGAAATTGGTTTCAATTAAAATATTTAATATTATAAGCCTGTATTCATTGCAACATATGCCAAGTAAAATATGTAATATTATTTCTCTCTTTTCTTAATATACAGCCATTTTTATAAGGTCCATCTCTTCCAGTACACTGGTCCATCTTACCCACACAGTTATATTTTCATTTCATCATATATGTCGTATTTCAAGTGGCAGTGCCTCAGTAATATATTGTACTTAAGTGTATACGACATTCCTCACGAACATGCTGCCAGAGGGCAAAAAAATGAAAAACACACAAATTTCACGCTGGAAAGAAAGTGATCCAGCTCTTTAGGACTTACCCTAAGGGAGTACGCCAAGAGAGTGTTATAGGGCCATTGCTGTCTAAAGTTTGGTGGCTTACGTCCGGATCCACGCGAACCTGTTCTCAGTCTCTACTGTTGCCTGTAGGACAGCTGTAAATGCGGAAGATTATAGTGAAATTCGACTGAATGAATGAAAAAGCTAAAAAAATTAAAATAATACCACAGGACCAAATATTAGCACCCTGCCCGCTATGGCACGCGCTAAATGGAGTAGGGCTGGCAGCAGACGGTAGGTCGTTACCAGTGCCAGTTGGCTGTAAGGAATCAGTGCTGTAAGATGGGTGGACGTGGACACGGAACTCAATCACAGGGCAACCATCGTGTTTCGATGTGACCATGACCAAACCGTGAAAGAAGTTGTCTTGGTTATTGGGTATCGACGCAGAATGTCCAACTTGGCTACAAGGAATGGTGAATTACTCGCAGCGAAATAAAACGGCGTAAGAACACTGGTCTAAGAAGATCTGCAATGGGGCAACACTGCGCCGACGCGGACTCTTCGAGTATCTGCTGCAACAAATAATTATAAAAAGCGTTGTTTTTAAGCTATTTTTAAACGTTTACAGTTGTTATAAATATAATCTAAGTGTTATTAAAGTAGTGGAAGTGTTAGTGAAGTATACAATAAGATTAAAAGGGATAAGAAGAGTATTTTTCTTCTCGCGCCTGTAGCACGAATCCTAGACCTAATTTCACACGCGCAAATCGTAATAAGCAGCGAATTAAACTTATAGGTAAACGTTTCCAGTTGGTATAAATACAACATAAGTGTTGTTACATTAGTGGAAGTGTTAGTGAAGTGTTAAGGAAGATTAAACGGGGTAAGAAGTTTATTTTCCTTCTCGCGCCACTAGCACGGATTTTAGGCTTAATTTCACGCGCGCGTATCGTAAGTAAACAGTGACATAAACTTATATGTAATCACCAGTTTTTTTATTCAGTACTCTTTCAATTTATTTATATGTACCTGAATAGTTTCTAGGGTCCTTTGTTTACGTTTTAGTCAGTACTTAAATCAGTTTATACGATTTCTGTTTTTACCATGAGTGAGAAGTGTGTGACATGTCGTAGGATCGTTAGTTCCGGGGTGTGGTGTGATGGGTGCTGTAGTTTCTTTCACTAGGGCGAATGTAGTGGCGGGGGAATTGGGGACATAAATGAGGCTCACCAGTTGTATTGTAGGATCTGCAGTAGAGATAGGAAAATACTGGAACAGGAAGGGAAAATTGCAGCTCTTCAAGCTGACTTAGACAAGGCAAGGGAGGATCTGAACAGGTTAAAGAGGGAGAAGGGTGAACAGAGGTGGGAAGTGGCAACAGGTGATAGGGGGAACAGGCAAAGGAGAGCATCAGACAGCTTTGTCATAAATCTTGAAAGTAGATTTTACCTGTTGCCTCAGAGAGAATCGGATGAGCCTCATGTAGCTGAAGCTGTAGAAAGGGCACAACAAGCTTTCAAGGACTTGAAAAAGGTAGGGAAATTTGTAAAGAGAAAGGAAGTTCTGTTAGGCAGTTCCCATGGTAGAGGTGTTGGCCAACTACTGCAGGAAAATCTAGGTCCAGAGTACCAAGTCACAAACTTTTTCAAGCCTAGTGCAGATGTGGGTCAGGTAACACGGGATGTAAGTTCTTTATGCAAGGATTTCACAAAGGAGGGTGCCGTGGTTATAGTGAGTGGTCTGGGAAATAGCATTGACAGAGACTCTGAATATTCCATAGGGAGTGACCTGGTGAAGATAGCATCAGCAACGAAGCATACGAGTGTGGGATTTGTGTCAGTGTTGAGACGCCATGATCGGCCTCATTTGAACTCTTCCGTCGGGAGGTTGAACTTGGAGTTGGAGTGGCTGTTTAGGACGGATATATGGTCCCATATTGGTCTGATTGCAATCGATAGGTGGGACTACACTAGGCATGGCCTTCACCTCAATAGGAAAGGGAAGGGAAAACTGTCTGGGTTGATTGCAGAAAACTCAAGGGGGCACAGTAATCAGAAATTGCCAGTTCATCTTCACCAAAACAGTTATAATCCCATTAGTATGCAGTATCAGTTATCTTTATTACACCAGAAAATTCCAGGACTCAGAAATAAAGTTTATGAACTACTCATTTGTATTGATGAAATGAATTCATCTAGCCAGATTGACATAATCTGCCTCTCTGAACATCAAGTGAACACTGGTGTAGATATGTTAAACATTTCAGGATTTAAGCTAACTTCCTACTTCTGCAGAGTAGATATGGATGGAGGAGGATTTGCCACATTTACTAAAAACTGCCACAAATTCAAGAACATTGACATTAATATGTTCTGTTTAGAGCAGCATCTAGAAGCATGTGCAACAGAAGTAGAGTTCCATAACAGATCCTATATAATAGTAACTATTTACTGAGCACCTGCAGGAAATTATAATCTATTCATAAATCATCTAGAAGCTCTTTGGGGTTATTTAACAAGAAGAGGCAAAGAAATTTTGATTGCTGGTGTCTTTAATACAGATTTTCTAATGCAATCTTCAGTAAACATTTACTGCAGTTAGTAATGTTGTCTTTCAATCTAACTCAGATTGTAAACTTTCCAACTAGGATCACTAAATCCTCAAGGACAGCCATTGATAACATTTTTATATACAAATCAAAGAAACAAAATCATATCATAAAACCTGTAATAAATGGACAATCAGATCATGACATGCAGCTCCTTGTTTTAGATGTATATTGTAAGCAGATTATCAAGACTTCTAAATCTGAGTACAGGAGAGTAGCCAATCAACCAAAAATCGAGTGTTTTAGAAAAATGCTAAAAGATATGAACTGGAAATTTGTTTATAGTGCTCATGACATGAATGAAAAATATAACACATCCATGAGCAATGTCAGTACCATGTTTGAAAACTGTTTTCCTCTAAAAATTACTCAAATTAAACAGAAGTCTATAATAAAACCGTGGATTACACAAGGAATAACGATTTCCTGTAAGACAAAAAGGAAAATGTATCTGTCGACCAAGAATAGCTCCAATGCTGATGATTTAGCTAAATACAAGGAATACTGTAAAATATTTAAAAAAGTAATTCAGGCATCTAAAAAAATGCACTACAAGAAGATAGCAATGTTAGGGAAAAAAAATAAAAACAATATGGGATATAGTGAAAGAGGAGACTGGCAGAATCAGAAAGGAACAGGAGCAAATAGCGTCAAGGGTAGATGACATGTTAGTAACCGATGGGCGTGGTGTGGCAAATCTATTTAACAAGTACTTTATATCCGTTACTGATAGAATGGGATTGTCAGCATCAGTAAATAATGCCCTTGCATATCTGTAACTAGCCATTACCAATAGCTTCAGGTATACGAATATGTCACTCACTTCACCTAAAGAAATAACTTCCACAATAAAATCTTTAAAAGCAAAGCATTCTGGCGGTTACAATGAAATATGAACAAAGTTAATGAAGGCATATTCTTGTGAGTTTAGTACAGTTCTAAGTTACTTGTGTATTCAGTCAATTATAACTGGGACATTTCCTGACTGGCTAAAATATGCAGATGTTAAGCCTCTATTGAAGAAAGGGGATACAGAGACACAATCAAACTACACCGATTTCACTTTTTCCAGCACTCTCCAAAATTTTAGAAAAACTAATGTACAGGCAGCTTCTCAACCATCTGACCACAAATAACATATTATGAAGAACACATTTTGGATTTCTGAAGGGTTCTGATATCGAGAAGGCTATTTACACCTACAGTGAAAACGTACTTAATTCATTAAATAACAAATTACAAGCAGCAGGTATTTTCTGTGATTTGGCAAAGGCATTTGGTTGTGTGAATCACAACATCCTTTTAAATAAATTAGAATTCTATGGTGTCACGGGCAGTGCTGCAAAATGGTTCAAGTCGTACCTCGCTAACAGGAAACAAAGGGTGTCAGTGCGAGCGACTAGTGAATTAAGTCGTCATCATCAGAATGGGAAGAAATTACATGTGGTGTCCCACAAGGATCCATCTTAGGGCCATTCTTTTTTCTATATACATTAATGATCTCTCATCAGTTACACTGCCAGAAGCAGAGTTCGTTTTGTTTGCAGATGACACAAGTATTGCAATAAATAGTCTGTTGAGTGTAGTTCTAGAAAGACCTGCTAATGATGTTTTCATGGATATTAATAAATGGTTTAAAGCCAACTCACTGACATTTAACTTAGAAAAGACTCACTATATGCAATTCAGAAGCTGTAAGAGGTTTCCACCCATCATATGTATAAAGTATGAAGAAGGCAGATAGAAGAGGTTGACAGTCTTAAATTCCTGGGATTACAACTTGATAATAAATTCAGTTGGGAGGAGCACACCACAGAACTGCAGAAACGCCTTAACAAATCTGTATTTGCAATTCGAGTGTTAGCAGACATAGGAGACATAAAAATGAAAAAGCTTGCATACTTTGCCTACTTTCATTCCATAATGTCATATGGTATAATATTTTGGAGTAACTCTTCAAGTCAACCAAAGTTTTCAGAGTCCAAAAGTGTGTAATACGTATTATCTGTGGAGTAAATTCACGCACGTCCTGTAGAACCCTCTTCAAAGAACTGGGTATACTAACTACTGCCTCTCAGTATATTTACTCCTTAATGAAATTTGTTCTAAATATTATATCTCTTTTTCCAACAAACAGCTCAGTTCATACATACAATACCAGGAATAAAAATGATCTGCACAAGGACTTGAAAGCACTTACTTTAGTTCATAAAGGGGTCCACTACTCAAGAACACTCATCTTCAATAATTTGCCAGCAAACATGAAAAATTTAGTTACAAATAAAGATCAGTTTAAAAGGAGCCTGAAAGACTTACTTGTGGCCAATTCCTTCTGCTCCAATGACGAATTTTTTAATAGAAATAAATGATGTATTGTATATACTCATACTATCAGTATTGTTATTTGACATGTCCCACATCCACGAGGATCTCCTCAGCACGGATCTATAGAACAAGAAACTAATCTAATATAATCAAGGGACTGGAAACTAGTGTCACACCCACTCAATCGGTTACGTAATAGGGAGCAATTTTAACTATCGGTGAGTACAGGCCCATTTCCACCATTTTCGAAAGGAACATTTCTAAAGGAACAACACGAAGGGGACTGCATACGATGAAAATTCTCAGGAAAGTAACTTGCAACAAGTCATTACTTACAGTGGCACTAGATAAGTATGTTTTCGGTGGACCAAACAACACTGGAAATGGACAGTAGGTGATGGAAGCTTTTACTGAAATTCAGTGAGCCACCACTTTGCCCCTTTTCAAAAGATGCAAGGCGTTGACTGCAGTGACATGTAATGAGACGTTTAACTTACTGTATGAAGAGGTCGTAGTTCTGGCTGGAGGTGGTACTGTGATGTTCTATAGGTAATTTACTTTCTATGACGGGCCCAATCACCCAAGTGGCCTTGGTTTTGAACCTGGATCTTTATTTAAACATTTTCGTTGAGCAAAGTATTGACCTTTCTTCTTCACCTTTGTGATATGTGCGCTGCGAACGTTCCCAGCTTCAAGCATGACAATAGCCACACTGTGTGGAAGGTTTAATTCACGCCAGAGATCGTTCTGTGATGTTTTGTGTGTATTTTTCGCACCATGACTTAGGTACATTGGTTCTTTATACCTTGAATGTGACCCAATGTGTTTATTTTAACACGCTCAGTTATCATGCGTTGCCCTTTCATTTACATTTTCTTGATGGGTGTGCTGTGGATACTCCCATTTACCAAGATAGCAACACTGTGGTCACAGGGAAGCACGCATATGCTCCTGGTTTGACGAACACGTGGGCATCATACCGCTCCTTGGCTGGACCACTGAATCACCCGATCGTAATCTCATATCAAATGTCTGAGTGATTGAAATGGCAGGTGAACCGTAAAATTCAACATCTTTGCTGCTTTACAGCCCGTGTTAAGGTATAGCGTCCTTCGCTAGTAATCAAAGCGTCTTGGGTCCTGGGTTCGAGCCTCGACATTGCTTAAATTCAGAATAAAAATCATCAGAAGTAGTAGCCGAAGACTTTCGGCATGGGAACTCACCGTCATTCAGCAAGTGGCTTTGTCGAAGAAGACAAGGAAACGGAAAGAGCTTCCCTTCAGGGTGGGAAATTGGCCCAAAAAGGCGGATGGATCAGCAATGATCAATGGTACGAGGATGCAGAGTGCAATGGAGACCACTTCACTGAAGACAAATGGTTCAAGCAGCAGATGACGAGATAGAGATATTGTATGAGGAATGTGCAAAGTGTTGGTTACACCTACATCTAATGAGGCGCTTCTCTTGTGAAGACGGAGATGAAATATAATAATCATATGGTATTGGAATGTGGTTGTAGAGGAAGGAGTAGAAGAAAGGATTACAGGAATATATGATCCCGACAGCAGGAATGAGAGAAATATTAACTGAATTCTGTAACAAAGTATTCAAGGACGAACTTGAAGCGGTGTCATGTGACGTCCGCTCAGACCAAATGATGCGAACAACGACGAACAAAACAAAGAAGAAAAACGGGTAGCTCTTTTGATCAGTAATCAAAACGTCCTCGGCCCCGGGTTTGATCCCCTCAACTGCTTAAATTTTGAATAAAACCATCAATGGTGGCCGAATACTCTCGAAATCAGAAGTGACCCTAGTTCTGGCATCGGACTTGTCAAAGACGGCTAAGGAACATACAGAGCTTCAGGGTACGCTCTTGCTTTTGGGGTGGGAAACTGCCACTAAAAGTAGGAAGAATCAGCGATGATCTACGGCATGAGGATGCGGAAGACAATGGAAATCACTGCTTTGAAGACACATGATGTGTATCCACTGAACATGTGACCTGTAATAGAAAATGTGTTTCGATGACCTCTCCATTGGCAAAAGATTCCGGAAAAGTCCCCAATTCTGATCTGCGAGAGGGGATTGCCACGGAGGAAGAGACTGTCAGAAAAACCAAAGAAAGGATAACGTTCTACGAATCGAGGCGTGAAATGTCAGAAGTTTTAACAAGAGAGGGAAGCTAAAAGATATGAAAGGGAAAGGCTAAGGCTCAATCTAGATACGATGTGGGTCACTGGAATGAATTCGAAATAAGACAAGGATTTCTAATCAGATGAGTGTAGGATAATATCAATGGCAGCAGAATATGGTGTAACGGGAGTAGGATTCGTTATGAATGGTAAGAAATGTCAGAGAGCGAGTTACTGCGAGCAGCTTGGTGATAGGGTTTCTTTCACCAGATTTGACAGTCAACCAACACGATCAACAATAGCTCAGGTATACATGCCCACATCGCATGCAGAAGATGAAGAGATAGTGAAAGTATATGAGGATACAGACTGGGTAATTTAGTATGTAGGCCTAAAGAGAGATGAAAATTTAAGTCATTAGGGACTGGAACGCGGTTGTAGGCGAAGGAGTAAGAGAAAGGTCTACGGGAACATATGTGATTGGTAGTAGGAATGAGAAAGAAGAAAGACTAACTTTTCCTGCACTAAACTTCAGCCTGTGATAGTCAATACTCTGTTCAAGAGTCACAAGAGGTGGAGGTATACTTGAAGAATCCTAAGAGATATAGGATGATTCAAGTGGGATTACGTCATGGTCAGCCAGAGATTCCGAAATCAGATATGGGTTGTAAGACGTACCCAGGAGCGTATATATACACTCAGATCACAATTTAGTAATGTAGTTTAAGGGACTCATACGGAAGAATCAGTGTGGAGGGAAGTGGGATACTAAGGTAGTGAGCAAGGATGAGGCTCCTTTGAAGTTCGGTAAAGATATGGATACTACAAGAAGGAACACCACAGGAGCCAATCACAGATGACGGATATAAAAACATAGGTTCTAGGAATGCAACTGTGAAGAAACATTTGGTAACAGAAGAAATACTTCATGTTATCGTGGAAAGAAGGAAGTACCAAAATGTTCAGGGAAAGAGTTAATGCAGCAGTTTCAGTTACTCAGAAATCAAATATCAAGTTAGCGCATAAGTTCGTAGCGTTTTGTATGCATATTGGAATTCCGGTGTCTATGGTTTTTTTTATCGATTAGCATTTATATTTATGGTTCACTTTCGCTGCTTGAGTTAACATATTGTCATTTTCTCATAGTGAATGGAGCTGTGGACGATAGAAAATGGAGTGCCAAGTATAGAAAGTGAGACATTTCCTACAAATTCTTCTGTTTGAATTCAGTAGAGGGGTCACAGCAGAGGAGGCAGCTAAAAACATTTTTTCCGGGTATGAGGATGTTGCCATTG
Source organism: Schistocerca piceifrons (assembly GCF_021461385.2). Classification (NCBI taxonomy): domain Eukaryota; kingdom Metazoa; phylum Arthropoda; class Insecta; order Orthoptera; family Acrididae; genus Schistocerca; species Schistocerca piceifrons. The sequence continues at coordinate 329,297,337 of NC_060141.1, forward strand.
GACAGAGCAGGGCAAGAAAATGGTTTTCTCGTTATAAGAATTATGGGTTTGTCGCTAATAATTCTCCACATTCAGGAAGAAATGTTCAAATGTGTGTGAAATCTTATGTGACTTAACAGCTAAGCTCATCAGTCCCTAAGCTTATACACTACTTAACCTAAATTATCCTAAGGACAAACACACACACCCATGCCCGAAGGAGGACTCGAACCTCCGCAGGGACCACCCGCGCAGGCCATGACTGCAGCGCCTGAGACCGCTCGGCTAATCCCGCGTGGCCATTCAGGAAGACCTTCGGGGTTTGATGAATATCGTTTAAATGCATTAATCCACAATGATCCTCGTCAGAACTGGCAAATGTGATGAACCATCGTGCGAAATGTACGTTCAGTGCGAAGATTCAAAAAATAGGATCTATGTATACAGAATGCTCTAACCTAAAATCACGAAAATCAGCGGGTGGCCGTCTGTGCATTTCTGCTTTCTTGTCAGCAATTGGCTCGTGTACAACACCGCAGATTGCTATCCTGTATCATTACTGGTGACAAGAAATGGTATCTTACGGTAACATAAGGAAAAGAAAGGAATGGTTGAGCCCAAAGAAAGCAGCAACTCCCCTTGCAAAGACATGCGTATATCCACGATAGATAATGTTACGCATTTGGTGGAACAGCGATGGTGTGGTGTACTACGAATTGCTTCCTCGACGTGAAATCATGGGTGCCGACATTTATTGTCATCAACTGAGACGTCTTGCAGACCCAGTCCAAGAACAACGACCAGGAAGACTGCATGAAGTGATACTACTCCACGGAAATGCCCGCCCCCATTCTGCAAGACTGACAAAAAACACTGTACAGGAGTTGGGTTGGGAACTCATTCCACATCCATCTTATTCAACTAGTCGGGTGAAAATGCCCTCCGAAGATGGTTCGACGAGTTCTTAGCCTCAAAACCACATGATTTCTACCGTCGGGGAATCGAAAAGTTACCCCAGCGTTGGCAGACTTGTAAATTGTGAAGGAGAGTATATTACTGATTACTAAATTCTCTGAGTTTATTGAACTTACGGAAAAACGCTGAAAAATTATGCACCAATCCAGTAAATAGGAATTGCAGAGAGGCCAGAGTGGCATGTCTGTAGAGAAAGATGTGAAGAAATCGAAAAGAAATTACCGTCAAAAAGACTGACTCAGCATACAGAAAAACCAAAACAATCTTCGGTGAAATTGAAAGCGACGCTGGTAAGAGTGCAGCGGGAATACAATTGTTAAACGGAGAGGGGAGCCGGGATAGGTGGAACGAGTACATTGAATGCCTCTGTGAGGGAAGATGAAGTGTCTGATGGTGATATAGAAGAAGAAATGAAAGACAAACTCGATCAAATAACAGTGTCCGAATTTTAAAAGAGGTCTGAAAATAAGGCAGGAGGACATACAGCATTTCGTTGGAATATGTAGGGACAATAGAGCGAGTGACAACGAAACGGTTATTCAAGTTGAGATGTAGAATCTATGAGACTGACGAAGTACCATTACATTTTCGGAATGTCATCACCCACACAATACCGAAGGCCGCAAGGAAAGGTACTGTAAGTGCCAAAATTAGCACACAATCAGCTTAATAGTTCATGCAGCCGAACTGCTGACAGGAATAATATACAGGAGAACAGGAAAGAAAGTTGAGGTTCAGTTAGCTGATCGGCTTGGTTTTAGGAAAGGTTAAAGCAACAGTGAGGCAATACTGACGTGCCGTTTGATAATGGGAGCAAGACTGAAGAAAATGCGCAGCACGTTCATAGAATCTGTCGACCTGCAAAAACCGATCGAGAACGTAAAGTGGTAAAGGAGTTTCAAAATTCTGAAGAGAAAAAATGGTTTATATATAACTTATACAGGAATGGAGAAGGAACAATACGAATGGAAGAACAAGAACGAGAAACGGCTTTAGATGGGGAAATAGTCTATCGCCCCTATTTATCAATCCGTAGATCGAAGAAACAATGACGCAAATAAAAGAGTGCAATAAAAATTCAGTGTGAACTGACATTAATTGTAAGATTCGCTGATGACATCACTATTCTCAGTGAAAGCGAAGAAGAAATACAAAACACACTCCTGGAAATTGAAATAAGAACACTGTGAATTCATTGTCCCAGGAAGGGGAAACTTTATTGACACATTCCTGGGGTCAGATACATCACATGATCACACTGACAGAACCACAGGCACATAGACACAGGCAACAGAGCATGCACAATGTCGGCACTAGTACAGTGTATATCCACCTTTCGCAGCAATGCAGGCTGCTATTCTCCCATGGAGACGATCGTAGAGATGCTGGATGTAGTCCTGTGGAACGGCTTGCCATGCCATTTCCACCTGGCGCCTCAGTTGGACCAGCGTTCGTGCTGGACGTGCAGACCGCGTGAGACGACGCTTCATCCAGTCCCAAACATGCTCAATGGGGGACAGATCCGGAGATCTTGCTGGGCAGGGTAGTTGACTTACACCTTCTAGAGCACGTTGGGTGGCCCGGGATACATGCGGACGTGCATTGTCCTCTTGGAACAGCAAGTTCCCTTGCCGGTCTAGGAATGGTAGACCGATGGGTTCGATGACGGTTTGGATGTACCGTGCACTATTCAGTGTCCCCTCGACGATCACCAGTGGTGTACGGCCAGTGTAGGAGATCGCTCCCCACACCATGATGCCGGGTGTTGGCCCTGTGTGCCTCGGTCGTATGCAGTCCTGATTGTGGCGCTCACCTGCACGGCGCCAAACACGCATACGACCATCATTGGCACCAAGGCAGAAGCGACTCTCATCGCTGAAGACGACACGTCTCCATTCGTCCCTCCATTCACGCCTGTCGCGACACCACTGGAAGCGGGCTGCACGATGTTGGGGCGTGAGCGGAAGACGGCCTAACGGTGTGCGGGACCGTAGCCCAGCTTCATGGAGACGGTTGCGAATGGTCCTCGCCGATACCCCAGGAGCAACAGTGTCCCTAATTTGCTGGAAAGTGGCGGTGCGGTCCCCTACGGCACTGCGTAGGATCCTACGGTCTTGGCGTGCATCCGTGTGTCGCTGCGGTCCGGTCCCAGGTCGACGGGCACGTGCACCTTCCGCCGACCACTGGCGACAACATCGATGTACTGTGGAGACCTCACGCCCCACGTGTTGAGCGATTCGGCGGTACGTCCACCCGGCCTCCCGCATGCCCACTATACGCCCTCGCTCAAAGTCCGTCAACTGCACATACGGTTCACGTCCACGCTGTCGCGGCATGCTACCAGTGTTAAAGACTGCGATGGAGCTCCGTATGCCACGGCAAACTGGCTGACACTGACGGCGGCGGTGCACAAATGCTGCGCAGCTAGCGCTATTCGACGGCCAACACCGCGGTTCCTGGTGTGTCCGCTGTGCCGTGCGTGTGATCATTGCTTGTACAGCCCTCTCGCAGTGTCCGGAGCAAGTATGGTGGGTCTGACACACCGGTGTCAATGTGTTCTTTTTTCCATTTCCAGGAGTGTATTTTGAATGGAATAAACAGTCAAATGAGTACAGAATATGGGTCGAGACTAAAAGAAGCAAGGCGAAAGTAAATAAAAGTAGCAGAAATAACAGCAGCGTGAGGTTTAATATCAAATGTGGTGTTCACGAAGCAGACGAAGTTTAGGATTGATGCTACCTTTGAAGCAAAGTAACCCATGATGTTCAAAGCAAGGAGAAAAGCAAGGAGGACATAGAAAGCAGAACAACACATGCAAAGATGGCGTTCCTATCCAAAACAAGTCTTACCGGTAACGAACAAAAATTTAAACGAAATAAAAATAAAAAATAAAAATGTAGGATCTAATCAAAGAGGGCCTCATCTGGCTATGGCATACCTGGAGAATTCTGTGTACTCATTTCCTCGGTAAACTGAGGCATTTATAATGGCTAAAGACGGTGTTATACGGTGTTAGCGTTACGTTCGCTGAGAGTAACTATCTTCTGTAGAGTGTGCCTATGGCGCATAAATAAACGAAATGAGTCACTTACGTTCGTTTACACCATTCGTGTTTACCACTAGAAACACTAGATACCGTAAAACAGATAGCAGTAACCGTCGGAAGGAAAGAAGATCTGTGTTTAATGTACCGCCCACAACGAAGTCATTAGAGATGAAGCACAAACTCCGACTAAGGAGGGATGGAGGAAGGAAAAAGACCGTGCATTTACAGAGGAACCATTCCGGCATTTATCATAAGTGATTTTACAGGAATCACGTCTAATCTACATCAGGACAGCCAGACGCGAAATTGAACCCCGCCGTCCTCTCTTATGCAAATTCAGTGTGCTAAATACTGCACTGTCTCACTTTCAGTAACCATCAGACGCGACCTGAAGTGTAGGAAAACCAGATGCCATGCAGGATGTGATACACAGGGAACTACACGGACGCGTAATTCGTCAACAAGACTAGTGGCAAACAAAACGAATATTAATCTGATCATGGTTCTGAGTCCCTTAACAAACTGGATTAAAAGAAGGGATGTGAATTAAACTAATAAATTTATTATACATAACAATGTCTTCATTTTTAAAACTTATATAGATTACTGCAGAGTAACATAAGTAAGCATAGGCTATAGCATTTTTCCTAGTGCCTTGGGCAGTCAATGTTGTAATCACATTATTTGCATCATAGACGTGTTGCATATCTATCGGGCGTTACCTCATTTCGATCCCTTTGCATTTGTAAACAGTGTCTTACTCCGTAGATTCCCCTAGCGGATATGGTGAACAGAGACTTAGTGAGGATATATAGAGAGCTGTGTAACCTGCAGGACATATTTGTTCTACATAGTTATCCTGTTGTCTGTGTAGGAACTGTATTCAAAGCAAAATTGAAAGTGTCGTTGTTTAATTCAGATTTTATTTGAATGTTGTTGATTTAGAAAGTGAAACAGATGTTGCAACAAATTCTATCGGTAATCCTACCATTTACTAAGCAATTTATGTACTGTACCAAAACCACCGAACTGTAGTTGCGGTAGAGCGTAACTCTACACGCAGTGATGAGCCAAAACATTATGACCACCTGCTTAATAGCTCGTTTGTTCGTCTTTGGAACGAAATACATCACTGATTCTGCGTGTCAGGGATCCGACGGTTTGTTGATAGGTTTGTGGAGGTATGTAGCATTAGATGTCTGTGCACAGTTCATCTAATTCGCGTAAATAACGGTTCGCTGATTTCTATACGCGATGATGGCGTTCGATAGAGACCCACAAGGATTTATAGGACATACATCAGGCCGATTTGACCGCAGAGACATCGACGTCAGTTCACTATTATGTTCCTCAAACCACTGTGGCACGGTTCTGGCTCCGAGACACTGACAGATATACTGCTGAAAGGTGACATCGCCATCGGGGAAGTCGTCAAACACGAGAGGACGCAAGTGCTTCGCAGCTGTCAGCGTACCTTCGATTACTACCCCAGGTCCCATGCAAGCGCGTGAGAATGTCTCTCCTACCATAGCATACTACTGCTCCCACAAGCCTGCGTCTGTGACGCGCTGCATTTCTCGAGCCACCGTTCACCTCGATGACAGCGTTCGTGGAGACGACCATCGACTAGGGTAGCAAAAATGTGATTCACGCGAAGAGCCGACGCATTTCCATTGATCGACGGTTGAATCCTGATGGTCCCGTGCCCACTGCAGTCGCAATTGGCGATCTCGTTGAGTCAACATGTGAACACATAAGGATGTTCAGCTGCGGAGCTGTATGTTTAACAGTGTACGGTGAACGGTGTTCTTTGAAACACTTGTGCGTGCACCAGCGTTGTGCTCTTTAGGTCACCATCTATGCTATTTTACAGAGCAGATAAGGCTCCGAACGCCATCTTGCGTGAAGAGTCATTGACGTCCAGTCATGTAGCGCTTAGTGGTAGTTTCGCTGTCCTTCTGCCTCTTTACGTAGACGCTCAGTAGAACGTCAAAATTCGAACAGCTCCGCCGTTTACGACATACTTGTCCACAAGCTCTGCGTAATAATAATCGACCCTTTGTGGAAGTCGCTTTTCTCAATAGATTTCCTCATTTGCAGTCCATATCTTCGGTAGGATGATCCCCCATCCGTGTCTGCTCTACTTACATACTTTCTTTACCGCGTCACGTGCCACGCGCCATCCAAGGTCGAGGTGTGGACATAATGCTTTTGCTCTTTAATTTTCCTCTGTCCTTCTGTCTATGTCTGTCTCTTTCTTTCTCTTTGTCCCTCCCCCCTCTCTCCCTCCCCCTCCCCCCTCTCTCTCTCTCCCCCTCCCATCCCCCCCCCAGTCATCATTGGCAGAGAAGTTGTCCATAGCTAAGAGGAAGAGCACGTTCAATGTATCATCATAGGATCGTTAAGTAGGTAAGGTAGCGCTGCGGAGATGCGCACCACCATCCTGTGGCAGACGCTACAACAGCTGAGTTGTGCGTCGGGTTGAGGTTTGTTGTAATTCTGAAAGCATGCGTACCAATAAAAATCGGGCAACATATTATTTCCGCCTACGTAAAATAAGCGAAACGACTAGAAAGAAAAATTCAGAGAAATTAGAGCTTAAACCAACACCATCTTCCCAGGCACCATTGTCGAATGGAACAGGGGAAGAGACAAACGACAGTGATAAAAGATATAACCTCCGCGAAACTGTGTAAGATGACTTCTTTCATATAGATGTATATGTAGATGTAATTTAATGACACACACAAAGTCGAAATACCGTCCATATATGCACATGATTTTACAAACAACTATACTGCAACATATATTGCGCAACATATACTGCCGAATGACATCGGTACGCGAGCGGAGTGGAGACGTTAGGTGGACGAGCTGCGCGAAGACAGATCCATACGCTAGATGGGGGCTGGGAGCAAGAGGCAGAGGTCGGATCGAGGACGCCGGTACAAATGACGTCGGCAGACGACGAACTTCCGCAGCCGAGGGCGCGACGATTGTGACGTCAGAGCGCACAGGGCGGGCGCTTAGGCCGGGCGACAACCGGCGCAGCGGCCGCCGCACAAATACCGGCGGCGCGATTCATGACGTCACGATTAATACCGAGTTCGCAGCCCCTGCTCAGAGTTTGACTTAGAATGCGTTTGCATAGCCTCAGTACCTGCTTATTAAAGCGGCGGTTGTCTCTCAGCTGCAACTGCTCCTAGTAGTTTCTGAGCGCGCAACGAATAGGTACGACAACATGCTCATGTACAACTTTCAAATGGACAAAGGCGAGCATAATTTATTCCATGTAATTTCCAAATGGGGGCAGAGTATGAGCTTATTACAATATTTTCAGATCGGCGTGTTCCCCAAAGAGAAGTAATAGATCGAGAGGAGTGGTGTAAGAAGATCGGCAGAAACACATGCTGTCAAAACAGAAAAGTAGCAATTTGCAAAAGAGGAAAAGAAGATTCGTTTTTGATTCTTAGTAATCATATTTACAGAGGCCAGTAATGGGCGTATGCTAAAACATAAGATCTACGAAAATATTTCTACGAGACGAATATTAATCATTGGAATCGATATGGAGACCTTCTCAGTACCTTTGGTAGTGTGAAACGTAATTATAAATTTGGTGTTAATTCAAACGGAATGGAAGTTGGAATGCCTGTCTGCGTGGTGGCTTGAGTAAAAGAAATATTTACTACAAAGTCTGCCTACTACAAAGTTCAGTACAACCAAGAACCTATTAATAGGGCAGCGAAAACATGTGGCATGGACGATATGGTTGTGTAGCTAAAATGGAACTCTTCTGGAGGGATGTTTGGTGCATACTACAGATCGTTGTGGCGGAAAATAAGCGTCATTGCAGGTTTTAAGTAGAAAATATAAACCTAACGTCAGTCAAGTTCAGAAACTTTCAGAGATCCAAAAGTACTCTTAAATGTTAATGGTACTTACGATTACCTAATAATTGGACAAGAAAGTCTGTTGAAGCCAAAAATAAGTAGCACCTTTACCTTAAATTTAGAATGGAAAACGTAACAGAAAGGTAGGCTGCACACCAACGATGATGGTGCAGATTTTTCCGCGAGGAATTTGTTAATGCCTGATGGTATATGTAAGTTACAGGAAAATGAGGCAGAAATTAACTGAAGATAACATATGAGAAGATTCAAGAGTAGTAATTAGATGTAAACATCGCTGACTGATATTAAGTTTCCAAAAGGTGTCACGCTTCAGAGGTTTGTAAACATGGCGCTTTGCTTCCCAAATCAGGCCTTACGGTTTATTTTTTGAATGGGACAGGGGTGAATGATTTCAGTTTACCATCTATAGACTGGGAGGGACATGCCACAGAATGGTAGTGTGATAACTTCGTTTCTATTGTCGGTTTGAGCTGCAAGATAGACGACATACTTTCGAGAGACCCGTGTCATAATTTTATTTTCTTGTCTTAGTTCTTTTGTCTGGCTTAATGCGGCCTGCTACGAATTCCTCTCACGAGTGAATCTCTTCGTTTCAGAGTAGCACTCTCATTCTACGTCCTCAATTAGTTTTTAGATGAACTCCAATTTCTACCTTCCCCTGCAGTTTTTACCTTCTACGGCTCCCCTTAGTACCGAAAAAATTCTCTGATGCCTTCGCACATGTCCTGTCATCTCTTGTGACAATGTCTTCATTACGGA